>NC_083276.1:38967642-39172156 GCF_963506605.1 Zootoca vivipara
TGGTGCCCCTTCATTGGAGGTTTTTAAGCAGACCTTGGATGGTCATCTATTATGAATGCTTTAGTTAAGATTCCTGCATTGCAAGGGGTTGGACTAGGTCAGGCATCCCCAAACCTGGCCCTCCAGCTGTTTTGGGACAACAGATCCCATCATCCTTGACCACTGGTCCTGTTAGCTAGGGATGATGGGAGTTGTAGTCCCAAAAGAGCTGCCTGGACTAGATGATCCTTAGGGTCCCTTCCAACTCCACAATCCTATGATTCTGTGATTGAAACCAGTTTTTCATTCACCACAGAAAGTTATACTCAACATGAAAATCCACCATGGTATCAACATGCATGCATCACTTCGCCGTGGACTAACTTGGGCTGGAAGAGAGCATAGGCCGACAATCAGAGATATCACAAGCTTGGCAAGCCCTCAATGTAAATTCATGCTGACCCATTTGGAAGACAATTTCATTATATGCAAATCCACTGGGGATAAAAGTTTACCTTCATTGACTTCAACCCACAAAAAATATGACTTCAGCTCTAAGTATCTTCTTGAAATACTGGCATACTTTTTATTGTGGCTGTTGCCTAAAGCTAAAGTTTATTACAGGCACATATGATAGTATTTGGGTTTTTTTTTAAGTTTGATGTTATTATATATTTGCTATTAAATGAGCACTCATGCTATAAATGGTGCTGGCTAGGAAAATAAATAAATGCATGAATTACATGCAGACACAACAGCTGATTCCTTAACATCACAAACACTATTAACACGTAGAGTATCTTCATATATTTTACAGTTTGCATGTATCTGATCGTCAACTAAAGCACCATGCACCACTGAAGGCAGAGAGTACATGTATCTATTCCCAGTAGTTTTAATAATTGGGAGTCAAAGATGGCGCTCCTCTTGCTCTTACCTAATTGTGTTAAAGAGCAGTGTTACCAGGAGAAAAGCAGTGAATACTGAGTGGCGCACAATAGGAGATGGAAAATAGATACAAGAAGCTAGGTCTCCAGGGGCAGTATTTTCTATTTGCTGGGCTACAGACTCACAGCTGATAATGCAAGTTGTAATTAATATAAAAGCAGGAGACAATATGGGGAAGGCTTGTACTAGCAGGGCCACAGGAGATCACTCTGCAGCTATCCAACGTTTCTCATTTATGCACACAGCCTTCCACAGAAACACAATTTTGCCAGTGTTTTTTCCCTTGAAAGTTAAAAAAAATTGATTTAGCACTATCATTGAATTTTGCTAAATCTAGAGAAGAGCATGGAAAGCACAAGAGTCTCTAGGAATTTGAGGCAAATCTGTTACGTTACTATTTTGCCGTTGTTACAAATCTGGTGGACATATTAAGCATTTTAACTACTACTTAATCTGGCTTCTTCCTTTTTTTACAAAAAGAAGAATTACTTTCCAAACCCTGTTTATATGCCTATATATGGGTCACTCCTCTTGTGCAGTGCCAAGCATACTGATTTAACAAGCCTCAAACTTCTGTGTAAATGTCAGCTTACACAGATGCAGATGGGTTAACTGTACATTCCTTATGCATCCCAAACTGGGCAAAATCACCTTAATTATGCAAGCGCCCCCTCTGGGACTGATTCTGATCTCATACTGCTTTTATAGTGGTACAACTCAATTTACCATGATGAAGTTGCTTCTATTTCACCATAATATGTGCAATAACAAATCCATGCACTTCAGTGACACACACAGGTGAATAAAATGAAGAAGATATAATCCACTGATTTTGATGAGTGTTTCAAATATATACAGAATCCACAAACAGGCACTCCCTATACACAGCAAATAAATAAAACATTCCGTTTCATAATACAGGGAAAGGAACTTCCACCTCTGGATTCCCATTAAGAAGATGTATAATATATTTTGCGCACAGGATTGAAGGTAGTTCTTATAAATCCGTTTCATATATGGAAAATCTGGCATGGCACAGTGGCTATAGACCAAATCCATCTCATTTCACTTCAAGTCATTTTATCACATCTGTGGCATAGCCATAAAGAAGATGAGATCTTAAGTCACCCAAGTAGTACTATGGCAATCAGATAAGCTACACCAGTTACTGTGGCCCTCATGATTTGGTCCTTTACGCTAACATATTACAAGACACAATATACAGTACTGCACAAGGTGGAAACATAACCTATTCCCAGGCTACAGCAAAGTACCTAAATGTAAGAAATTTGAGAGCTGGCTGGGGTGATTGGCAACACACATAAAGAAGTTTCAGTATGGAGCATGAAGCTCTAAACTGGCTAAATCTGTAAAATAGTATATGTAATAGTATATAAAATAGGTATGTGTACATATATGCATACATGCACACATGTATCACACATACACACACACATACACACACGTTGCAATTCTATGCACACTTACATAGGAGTAAGCCCCACTGTACTCAGTGAGATTTACTTCTATTCTGTAGCACTGAAGTTTGCTTTTATATAATATAAAACAAACTAATAAAAAAACCAGTTTTAAAATGTCTGTGTACCTAAAATTATATTCCATGGATAAATAAAAATGATCAACGCTGTGCACAGCATAGGTAGGTTATTTACAAAAGCTGCCTCTTTCCAACAATTTCTTTTAGGTGCTAAAAAATTTTACCTCAAAAATCATTACCATACAGTTGTATCATATAATTATCCTCATACATTTGTGTTGGACACCTCTTCTGCTGCATATGTATTACTCTGTTCTATTTGGAATTGTTTTCTTGCTTTTATAATTGTAATGGTTTCATCAGTTTTTATAACTGCACGTTATATTGCTGTAACCCACCCTGGGACCTTATGGTGAAGGACAGGTAATAAATCTTAGGACAAACAAATAAGTAAATAAAAAAATAGTACTGCTAGTACTAGAGAGCCAGGTCCAACTCCATAAAGTGATGCCCTCCCCCATCCCATGAAGGACCTAAGCAAAAGGAGAAATCAAAAAACCATATAAGTGTTTGCCTGACTTTAGGTAAAATTGACAACACCTTACCTAGCATGACAATTGAGTCTCCATAGGGGAAATCTGGGCACATTTAAGGAAGTGACTAACTTTGCAATGATTTCATTAGAACCAAAATGGAACAGCATTATTATGTCAAATATAATGCATGCAGTGGTTGTTAGCAAAACAGAAATGATTGAGTGACAAAAATCATCAGAGAAGGTGTCAGCTTATCAAATATGTTATTCCTCAGTAGGGTTAAAATCTTGGTATCATATACATACACTAAAGCCTGTAGCTTTGCAAGCCTCAAACCACAAACTATGGAATTTAGCGACACACTATTACTATTGCTGTGAGGGCAGATTACTTTCCTTTTTTATATTATACACAGTATGACCACTAGAAAATAATATAATCACACTCCTGGAACCACCTACTCTTAAGCAGCCCTACTGAAATTGATACTACATTTCAAGTAATCCCTCCCTTTACTCAAGGGTTTGTAATGGTACGGTAAATATCGCTGCAACCATGGGATACCTGCTTCACACAAACTGCCTGCCATAGAGAGCAGAATCCATACATGCCAGTAGTAACATGGGTCTCAATCCTAAATCTTACAAAAAAAAAAGCCTTTATGCCCTGATCTTGCATTCCTGGCAATAGCCTTTTAGAGTAAGTTGATGTTCACTTCTTGGTTAATAAAAGAACTAAAGATAAATCTGAGCAACTAGGAAAAAAGAATGTTGCCCTATGTAATTTATTCATTTTTACCACAATCATGCTTTGCATGATGTTAGAAAACGGTGCAACATTTCAAAGTCCAGAAAAGAAAACTGAAGTATATATGAAAACAGATATTTTCTCTCTTACACATATGGAACCAATTTGTTGTAAATGGTGATAATTTTTTTTTAAGTACACATAAACGTACTGTACAGTCAATATATTAAGCAATTTCACATGTTACAAAGCAGCAAACCCAGCAGGAACAAGAGTGCTGCACATCGTTTTGGCTCTGTTTCTATGTAGTTTTAAATAACTATTCATTGTATTAACAATTCACAATTTTAGGTTTAAACTTTAAAAAATCTTATATATTTAAGAAAATGTAACATGTGAACTTATTCTCGACTACAGAAGAGTTCATAGGGTGGTCTTAGGAAGCCAATCTCTCAGCCTCAGTCATCCATATGTAACATGGGGATAATATAACTTTCCTTACAGATCTATTGTAAGAATTATTGAGATAATGGTTTTAAACAGTGTTGAGCACTTACATAAATATGAGGTATTGTTATATAGAAAAATACTTGTGCCAATTATGCACATTAATATTTCCCAAACTCTGTTTTGATGTTTATCCTACAACTTGAGGCCCAACTCATCTGTGTTCTTGACAGGAGAGTCAGCTTTGGCCTCTGTGAAGAAAGAACTCAGCTTGAAATGATATATAAGCAAGGGGAAAGATTGGTATGTCTTTTCTAATACCATTAATTCAGAAATGCCAAAAGAAGCTGCAATCCTTTGAGTAGTTACATGCACGCAAGGCTCCTTGGAATCAGTGGGATTTCTATAGAAAATGATTCTGCGTAAACATTCAACTATATAGGTTAAACAAACTGTTACATAGTTGCTTTTGAAATACCTAGAGTAGTAAACATTTTACTGCCATTATTTTAAAATATGAGTTATGGTTAACCCAAACGAAAACTGGAGTGTCAGGAATACATATTAGGCTATATATGTACACATGAAACAGTGATAAATTGTCATTCCTAAGAACCACAAGTTGAACTGTAGCTAGAGTAGGTTTTTAGTTAGTTTGGTTCAGTCAGGGCATGGTTGTAATTACCTTCTACCCATCTACAGCTAATACCTTAGAGCAATAAAAATATACGAGGGTGTTAAAAATTCAAATGCTAATTATGGGCTGTTATATTTACTAAATGCAGCATAGTATATAACAACAGTTGCAGCTTTTCAGTGGCTAGCATTGTCCTAGTTGATATACAAAGTTATATGCCACCTTACCCTTACTGTGCTATATAAAAGTTAACAGAACAATAAAATATAATTCAGTATTTGCATTTTGTTGCCATCAACCGTAGCAGGGGTATCTGGCTTTCCTAGAAAACGTATTGCCTTTGTAGAGACCAAACTGTTTCTCCTACCAAGTTAAGTTAGATAAATATCACAGCAGTGGGGTCCCATAAAGAAAATACACATTATTTGAATATCACGTATTCAAGAGCCCTTCTGTAAATATTAGCTAGTCTCTCATTTCTTCAGTATCCTTCAGCTATATTCTTAACCCGGGTAGTGATATAAAATCATGAGCCCCATTAGTACCTAATATACTGCTGCCACTGCTGTAGACCTATACCCATAAACATACACAAGCACACTGAATAGAGGTATAGAGATTTGGGGGTGTCAAGTATCTGTCACAAACTGTCATATCCACAAGAGAAGCCCTGGCACAGAACAAATTAAATTACACTTCTTTTTTAAAGCTGTCATTATTCATATTCAACCAATTGAAATATTGTCAGTATTTCAAATGCATATAAAACTATGAGAAGGATCCATGGATCAGAACAGTGGGCCAAGAAATAAAACTGAGGAAACAACATGCTGTCTGTGTCCTTCTGAAGTGGTTCATCATCACCCCTGCACCAACTTTCACCAAATGAGATTTAGCCTGGGGCTATATTTTAAATATGCATATCAAAGCAAATGGGAGGGGGAAAACAAGCCTACAGTATCAAATTGGAGAAGTTTTCATGCTAACCATTCTAATTTGCAGGTAGGCTTTCACAAATGAATCATTTCCAGCAAAATATTAAAATTACAAAAGGCACCGTTATTACAAACTGCTTTTTAGAGCATTGTAATAAAACAAACAAGCTACATGAAACTACCTACAAAGATAGGTATCTGTATCTGTTTACATACATACAATCTGCATCTACAACTATATAATATAAGTTTAAAGTTTTATGTTGGATGACAATGGTAACTCACATGTCTAATAAGACACTATTCCCTAAATGCAACTACATGATACAACTCTTCATTTCCCAGTTGGTGTTCTTGTTGCACAAATTATTGCTTTCTTTCAAGACAAATAGCAGGGGGCTAAGGTAAAAATGTTATGGCTCAAATCTCCAGGAAATAAAAGGCTTTAAATTGTAATACCCAGTGAAGTGGCAAACTCTAATGGGTGTAAGATAAATATATTGTCACTTTTTTGAGTTTGTTGTTTCAGATCAGAAAGGAAAAGAGGTTATTTTCCATTAAGGCAGTTATAAAATTATAAAATGCTAGCCCCCTGAAACCTCATCCTATCACTGTAGGTGAATTTAAATATTATAATAGGGCACTTCAAATTGGCTTGAGCACTCACCATCTGCCAGGGCCCTAAACAGGCTAGTTTATCTAATCTCCTCAATATAAACATCAGCATGCTCCATTTCTACACTTCCACATGAAACAAATTCTTATAATGAAACTATTCTGGGAACACATGCAATGTCTTTGCAATGCTTTATATAGTGGATGCTGATCCTTCAGGATGCCTATCATTTCAGATCCTTTTCTAAGGGCTCCACAAACTCACATGCAGACTACTTTAAGGTTTGAAATTGCATACAAGAAATATTTGTCAAAGTTCTGTCATGCTTCAAGGACCTTATTAGCAGCAAATGACATCATAAAACAACAAGGAAACTTTCAGTAGTTTCTACTCGTGTGTGTGTGTGTGTGTAAGAGTGATAATTATAAAATACTAAATATCATGAAAATTTGTCCCTGAAGTTATTTCAAAAGAAGGGGTAATTGACAATAGAACGATAAAATCATAGTATTTTAAAAAATAAATAAATGGTTTACAACGTATATAAACCTGAGGTGTTTTTTCTTTTCTTTTTACAACTACTTCTGCTCTTCTGAACAAAGGTAATACACAACAAAAGCAAATATTTAACTACCTGACAACATACTTTCAAAAAGGAAAATAACCAAACAGAAAACTGCTTCTTCAAATGTATATCTACTTTTCTTGGCATATTAAAGATTACCTCTAGATGCCTATACATAGCATATGAATCCCTTTTTAATATCCCACAGTTGAAATATTGTTCCTAATATGGTCTGTGTTGTTTGTTTCATGAGCTCATTGCCAAAGCCTAAGTAACTCCCCTCAACCGGTTTCTTCACTGTTTTTTTTTCTTCTTCCCCAAGTTAAAAAGCTTAACAATTTAGATACTTATGACAATTTTCCCCAAGTTCTTCTCTGAAGTAAATTGGCAAACATGTGCAGAAAAACCACTGCCAGTCATCACTTGTGAACATTCCACCAAAACATTAACTCATTCACCAGCTACTGAAGTGATACAACTAACCACTAACCTGTAGCTACCGGTAGTTACTCAATCTTAATTTTCTCCAGCCTCTGCAATGCACTGGCTCATCAAAGTTAATGCAATTTATTATGAAGATGCTCCAGGCACTTGGCAATAAGTCCATATTCTAATAATAAGTTGTATCATAGAAAAAGCACTGGAAACCATAACTTTGTTTTAATGCAATGTACAATTGCCAATAAGTCTCAACACTTGACATTTAGAGACAAGTGCAGAAATCAACAACTTTTTACTAAGTTTCTATTTACTACTCCTTTTCTGTGACATTGATCATAGGTCTTGCAAAGCAGAAAAGGCTGCATCTACCAATTCGACAGTTTGCCAACTCTTCCGTTTACTCAGATCATGAACTCTGCAAGCCATAAGTTAACCTTTCGGTAACTGAATGAAAAGGGCCCCTCTCTGCCACCCCCCAAAACTGAAGAAAAAACAACTTTAAAATATCCTACTGAAAATAAAGCATGATTTAAAGCAGATAATTACAAAATAGTGGGGGGGTGGTGGTAGATAACTTCTTAAACAACAACAATCCACAGATTTACTAAATGTGTTATAACCTTTAGAAATTATTAAAAAGAAGACTTACATGGTCTGCTAAGTTTGTGGATGATCCTGAGAGCTCTTCATGATCAGATTTGGAGCTGCCATCTCTTTCATCAATAACTAGATCTATGGGCATTTTGCCTTTCAAACAGCTAATGTACCGATGGCAGAAATTATCGCACAACTCATGGACCTGGATATATTTAAATAAATGGAAAGAAAAAGAAAATTAAAAATAATGATTAAGTGTGGGAGGGAAAATATCAGATTGCAACTTGAGAGGGTTTTTCCCCCAGTTGTGAAAGAAATCTATTCCAAGAATAACTCTAATTAAGGGGCATAATAGTTGAAGGCAAGGAAACAATAGAGAAATTGTTACAGCACATATTATTCCCCTGAGACTTGCCTGAGCAACAAGTTAGGAAGGGGGAGAGCCTACTCTATAGACAGAAGAAAATCTGATTTAGGATAATATCAAAAGCACTGAAATCTGGACAAACGTGAATAAAATCTAGAAGCATAGGCAGTTCAGCAGGGAAGAGTGATAGAAAGGATTGGGACAGAGCAGTGAACATTTTGAAACCTCCTATAGGAACTAGGAGAGATCTTTATCACAAAATCATTTCCTTGTAGCACCTTAGCCTTTCCATAGGCACTGTGACTCTCTTTGTAATCTTAATGTTTTGCTCAAGAGATAATGGGAGGATCAGGTCTGCACTGAATGAGAAGATACTTAATTTTAAAATACTATCCCTGGTTGAAGAAAATTGCAGAGGGCTGGAAGACAGAGAGGGGAGATACAATCGATTGGGAAAGGAGGGGCTAGTTGAAAGGGTGATTGGAACTGGAAATAATAGAGAAGTTCCAGAAAAGGGGGGGGGAGGGTGCCTGTTTTGTTGAGCGTCACCAGGTGCTTTGTAGTACTAGTTACAGTGTCCAGCTGACATTTCCCAAAAGACAACCTTTAAGATGCGCGGGGGGAGGGGGAGGGGGTTGTTAGAGAATAAAAAAGGAGGTAGCACCCCTTGCTCTTACCTTTTCTAATTCCAAAAGGTGAAACCTTAAGACTTGTATTGCTTGGATCATCTGAAAGAAAATTGGGAGCAGAGAAGTTGTCATTTGGGAGAAGGAAAAACCCAAGCAGGGAGCCGCTGATGGTCAGGGCGCACCCTCATTATCCAGGATTTTAGCTCATTGGACACGCTCGGGCAATTTTGATCAACTTTAACCTAAAGCACTTAAAAAAAGCACACCCCTTACTCTCTCTCTCTCTCACACACACACATTTAAAGAGAAGCAGCTATTAGTGGTTTACAGAGGTGTCCTTCCCCCAGTGGTTTCTGAAAGTCCGCAAAGCAACCAAGCAGCTAGCAGCTAAACAGCCACTCACCACACCACCGGCTTTTTAAAAAGAAGAAAAGGTGAAATGCCCCAGAAGAATGGTTTGCCTTCACCTCTTTTGCAAGCGGATTTCTAGCACTTTTAATATTGAAATTGCCCACATTAGCAAAAGAATCGTGTTGCCACCATTTCCTTCCCTTTTGCTTCCCGGGGCTTAAACCCAGCTTTGCAATGAATTGGGGACTCAAGTGTTTGTTGTCCTCTTGCCATGTTAAGAACTGGAGCTCTTTGAAGCCCCTGGATAAGGATGGTTCGCTCTTTCCCTGGTTCCTTAGTGTCACTTTCTATAAGCATCTTTCTCTGTCTGTCTGTCTGTCTGTCTGTCTGTCTGTCTGTCTGTCTGTCTGTTTCTCTCTCTCTCTCTCTCTCTCTCTCTCTCTCTCTCTCTCACACACACACACACACACACACACAGTGCCTACTTAGCAATTATACCTTTTTTATATTACAAAATACCGGTAATAATTAAAAAAGGGCGAGCTGGGGTTTCTTGGAGAAAGGGGCATGAAAAGTCAAAATGGGGTGGGGGGGTGAAGTGAACCTTACCAAATTGTCCAACTCTGGATTTGAAGAAAAAAGTGGCTTTTCCGCCCGAACCTACATGAAGTAGAAGGGGAGGGGGGGGAAATCAGTGCATATTTCAGCTGTCTTTAACGCACACACCCCTATTAACACCCCCCCAAACACCACCACCAGCAGTCCAAACTGGAGGGGGAAAGGATATAAATATGTGAACTAAAGGAGAGTGCTGCAAACTGAAGGCCACTCTGTGCAGTTTCTACCCAAAAAACCCATGCCACCCACCCTGTTTAACTGAGAGGCTTCAGAATCACTTAAAACCCTTCTCAGAATTTTAACCCCCCATCCGCATTTAACAATGCCCCTTTCCTGTTAAGCTAAGAGTGACCAATGAATGTCTCCCAGTGTCCACTGGAGAGGGGGGGGAGAGAGGGGGGGGAGAGAGAGAGAGAGAAAGAAAGGGGAGACGGGGAGAAGAGAGGGGGGTGCGGGTGAAGATATGATTTGGGCCAGTTTTGGGGGAGGAATTTTTTTCCCTCACAAACACAACCACGTTATGTAAGCACTCTCACACGCTTCGTTTCTCTCCCCTCACAACTTGGAATGAGACATGGAAAAAGTTGTGTGTTGCGTTTTGCGCGGGGTGGGTTGGGGTTGGGGTTGGGGGGGGGATAAGAGGTGTTTTGTGCGAAGTGTTGCTTTTGCCTGGGGGGTGGGGTGGGGTGGGGAGAAAAGGCGGGTTTAAAAAGCGTTCGACCTGTTTGGCGAAGACGGCGATGTCCTCGTTGAAGGAGTCTGAGGAGCAGACGTCTCCGCCGGCCACCCCAGGCTCTCGCGGGGTACAGGTCGCCAGCTCGCACTTCTCAAAGACCAGAGCTAAGAGGGGGAACAACGGGTGCCTGCCGGGCAGTGACACACAAAAGAAAAAAGGGGGTGGGGTGGGGGTTAAAGGAGATGTTGAGAGGAGGAGGAGGAGAGAGAGAGAGGGTGGGGGAGAGAGAAAAAGTCTGATCAACAAGTATTTTTTTTCCCTGTCGAAAATAAAAAGCAAAACACGTCCACGCTTTCTCACAACGCCTCAGCCTTTCCATAAAGGAAAAGCCGGGCCCTCACAAACCTATAAGCCGATACAATAAGCACCGAGGAAGGCGAGCAGTAAGTAGCTCAGCTGCCAAGTTTTCGTGGTTTTCAGAATAACTAAAGGAGGGGTGGGGTGGGCGCTCCTGCCCCCAAGCTAAAAGGGGAAACTTTATTCTTACGCAAACTGTTTAAACTGCTTAATATCTCGGTGAAATCTAACAGCAGCATATTTGCTGAAAGGAAGGGGAGAGGGGGGGGGGAGAGGATGCCAGCAAAGTTTCTCCAGGCTGAAGAAGGGCATCCTGATAAAAATACCAACTGCCCAGCCATAAACGAGCTGAACAGAAATGTATTAAATACTAACACAGACACCCCAATTGCCCTAGCAGACATTGAAGTAGGGGAAAGCGAAAGTATGGCATTTGTGTATAAGCAAAAAATATATGTGTTTTTCTCTAGTTTTTCATTCTTTATCTCTCCTCGGATGGTGATGACACTACATCCTATTTTAGAGCAATGTAATAATAAGCCAAACAGATCTGTACTGATGAGAGTTACTTCCATTCTCCCAACTACAATGCTTAGTTGTTCTCCTGTGGATGTCAGTAACTCCCACTTCTTTTCTCAATTTATTTTTGTCCGCGTTGGGGGTGTTTTCAAGGACTACCCCCCGCCGTCTTATTTTTGAGTCGGCTCTATATTTCCAGCTCAGCCCCTAAATAATAAACAAAGCAACCCCCATGGAACTTACTTCTGTGTAAAATGTGCCTGGGGAACTATACATAGGCTTACTCTCCTTGATCAGGGCAGCCTGCTCAAGGCTGCTTTAACTGAAAAGGGAATGCAGTTTCAGTTTACCTTATGGGTCCATCCGAAATATCGGTGGATTTCTGCACAGTAGTGCACTCTCCCATATAGGGGATCACGGCATTCCTTACTAAACCGACCTGAATTGCTCTGATCACTTAAAAGAAGCGCAGCAACATAGGGACGGCTGCTTGTGTCCCTGCAGTTCTGTGGAAGGGCAGCCTGTTTGAAAACGCTGCTCGAAACCTTCCCCTGCCATTTCCCTCTCCCATGCAAGCAGCAGGGCTACCCGCTCGGAACTCTTTGCTACGATCGTCTCTGCTCTGAAAGAAGATCCCCGAGCCCTCCGCGCGCGCGCCCCCTCCGCACAGAAGCTGCAAAGGACCCGGGCCGTGGCGCCGGGCTCGCCCTGCCTCGTACCTACCCGTAGATCGCATCCTTGTCCCGCTTCAGGGCGTCGTTGACAGCCGATCCCATGCTGGCCGGCATGACATTGGGGTGCGGGGCGTGGGCTCCATAATGCTGGCTGGCATGGAGTGGCGGCCCGTGGTTCAAGTGGTGGACTGGGGGGATCGGCCTGGGGGCGTGAGGGTCTCCGTACATGGAAGCAGGTACCCCTACTCCGTCCATCCCGCCGTAATGAGGCAGCTCATCGTACTGTCAAAAAGAAAATGGGCCAGAAGAAAGAAAGAAAGAAAGAAAGAAAGAAAGAAAGAAAGAAAGAAAGAAAGAAAGAAAGAAAGAAAGAAAGAAAGAAAGAAAGAAAGAAAGAAAGAAAGAGAAAACCAGGGGGAGAAAGGGGGGGGGAGAAAAGAGGGTTTGAGGAAAGGAAAAAAGAGCAAAAGAGAGGGAGAGAGAAATAAAATAAAAAAACACAACAACAACAAAAGTCAGAAGAGAGTAAAGCACCCAGACTCAGACAAAACAGAGCAAAACTACAAACCAGGACCAGCCACAACACAGAGAGGGGAGGGTGGAGAGAGAGAAAGCTGTACAGACTGAAATCAAAATAAAAAGTGCAGTTTATAGAGCTGGGGGAAGGGAATGAAGGGACCGGGAGTATGTGTGTGTGCGAGAAAGAGAGGCAGAGTGTGTGTTTTTGCTGATGGCGAGGAGAAATCTACCGAAGGCAAAATAAAGGAGGAAACTGGAATCGTGGAGAGGGAGAAGCGAAAAATGTTCGCCGAGTCAGAAGAGAGCGGAGCACGAATAAACAAAACAACCCACAAGTAAACAGATTAATACTTCGGAGCGGCGGTGGGAAGCAGGGCTGGGAAGGGGAAGGAAGAGCGCGAGGGAGGAGTGGGGTGGGGGGGGGAGAGCAAATAATCTGAAAGTTACCAGAAACATTATTTAGCAGCAATTCCCCCTTGTCCTTGTCAAAACCAGAGACAAACCAAGCAGCAAATGTAGCTGAATTTCCTAGGCAGCGGCGGCGGCGGCAACAGCCACAGCAACAGCGGCGGCGGAGGCAGCAGCAGCAGCAGGCAAGCCTTCCCCCCTGTGAACCCCGCGCCACTGAGCAGCTAGAGAGGAGCAGGGAAATCGCGCTGCTGGGGGAAAAGCTAGAGAGGAAAGAAGCGTGGAACAATTGCAGACAGACACACACACGCACGCACGCACATTCACACAGAGGGAGAGAGGGAGAGAGAGAGACACACACACTCACGCACACGCGCACACACACAAAACCGGTGAATAATTTTTGCTGCTATTTGTTTTGTTGTTTTTTAAATAGTGGCCGCCATGAGCAGCAGCGACGGAGGCGAGCAAATCCGACAGGCCCTCTTAAGAGAGGATTTATACACGTAAGGTAAGTGTTGGGAGATTTAAACCTACCCTTTGCGCCATCAGTCTGCGCTCCGATAAACTCCTGGAGGTGTCCTATATTTAATATCCCAGTCCAGCAACAACAACAAAAAGTGATTGAGTGGTGAAGAAGAGGAAGAATCCCTTTCCCCCCTTGTCCTTTCGACCCACTTATAGACTTCTCCAGCACGCTTAAATAATCATAAAAGACAACAGCAATAACAATAAAAAGTAGGCAAAGAACCCCGTCGAGTTTGTGATCTTCTTTTTTCCCGCGCGCTGCTTCTCCGTTTCCCCTTTCTGTCTCTTTCTTTTTTTTCTTCCTTTGCGTAAAAAATAGCAATAATTAAAAAAAATTAAAAATCGTCAACCCCCCAACTGAAGGTTACGATCGGCCCGTCAGCAACCCACATGTAACCAAACTGTCGTGTCTCATGGCTTTTTGCCACTCCAGCTGTCAATCAAAGCCATGGAATGTCAAGGTAGTGAATGAATGATGGCTGATGATGATGAAGAAGAAAAGAGGAATCTTTTTAACCTCGGGTTCTTCTCTCAGTAACTCCGCGTTTGGGGTTTGTCTTGTAGGAGAGCTATAGGTTCTTTTCTCCCTCTCTCCCCCCCCTTTTTTTTAACTACCGGGAGGGGGAGGGTGGGGTAGGATGCGAAGAAAAATGGAATAGTTTGCAAAACGTGGACTTCCTCCGTTCCTTTTTTTCCCCCGGTAGGTATTTTGTCTCCCTCTTCACCTCTCCCTCTGAGATGAGTGAGTGTCAGTAAGTGTTGGCAGGTTGGCTGCTGGCTGGCTTATAGAAGAGGCTCAGTTTTGCAGAGCTGATCGGCGGGAGAATGAAATGACGGAACCCGGAAGTAGTGGTGGCCATAGCCAGTCCTACAACAGAGACAAGGGAGAGAGAGAGGAGTGGGGAGAGGGAGAGGAGAGGAGAAGAGAGCGAGCACAGAACCAGCGAGCGAGCGAGCGCTTAAAGCCTGTGATATGCAGAGTATGCAATCAGGGCTGCTTCCACGCCACCCGGGGAGGAGGGGGGGAGAGAAAGCCACCCTGCAAATCATACCCATAGCAAATCAACGTGCCTTTTCAGATAGGAAAGGGAAAGTGTGGGATAAAGGAGGCACAGGAGAAGGAAAAGAGGGAGAGGGAGAGAAAGAAAGGCGTGCGCGTGGTGGGGGAACTGCAAAAAGCCAGAAATGGGGTGGGGGGAAGTGCCATACAAGCCTAGATCTGGCATGCTTTTTATTATTAGATTATTTTACCACTCAATACCCTTTTCTGCCTAACTGCACTCTTTAGCCAGCGCTTCGCGTTTTGTTTTTTCTCTCTCGGTCTCTCTCTCTCTTCTGAGGTTACTTCTAGCAGCGATTCAATGGCCACTATGCAAGCCGAAGGAACTCAGGCAGTTGCAAAGGTTGGGGGGGGGGGGAGCATGCAAAGTTGATCTGCCAGCGGAAACTAGCCTGCTTTAAACAAAGTCCTCCGTCCATGCCAGAATCTTGTATTCAAAGAGATCTCTGTGTGCGTGTTTCCTTTTCTGTGTGAAACCACTACCTTTTAGCTGTTGTTGTCGAAATTACTTTTCCAGGAGCAGAAGATAGACCAACCCCATTTGGCATCGTTCTTCATTAAGTGATCGCTTCCATCAGCAACGCTGTGTTATGTCTTTGGAAAGGGGGGGGGGTGGATGAGAGAGGGAAATCTTTTTAGGTTTTGCTCGGAGGCTGCCAGGAGACTGGAAGGCAAAATCACTATCTTAAAATAGTGGTGTAGATTTGAATGGGTGTTGTTGTTGTTGCTGCTGCTGTTGATTTAAATGGGCCAATCTGTCCTGTTATTGTGAACATGTACAATTTTACCTGTGTTTTGTGGAACCTGTGCTTAAGGTACTGCCCTGGTAATGTCTTTTTACGGCTATGTTAATTACAGCGAAGTTATTCAGCAAATCGAGTGAAATGGTGCCCCATTCTTCCGTTTCCAAGGATCAAATGAACTTTTGAAAATACACACAACACACTTTCTTCGCCTTTCTCCCTCGCTCCTTCTCTCTCTCTCTCTCTCTCTCACACACACACACACACACACGCTACCTATCACGTTAGTGTGTATGTGTTTGTGCAGCTTCCTCCAATCACTTTGCTGGAACTAAAACATGCCTTACCTCAGAGCAGTCAATTACCAAAGCTACCCGAGATCATCAATCATGGGGAATGCTTGAAGTTTAGGGGAGGAGCAATGGTCAAACTATTGATTGCTGCAGTTTTGTACTCCCCCCTCCTCTCTCTCTCTTTCATGCTCCCTGAACATAAAATCTAAACCAGACAATACTGTTAATAGTGGGGTTTATCAATGTATCTACTTGTGAATGTGGCCTCGCACATACATAGCATTGAGGGGGGGAGATCAACTCCCCCCAAAACAATGACACCACTGCTTAAACTGGGAAGAGGGAGAGTCGGAGGGAGACTCGGTTCTTCGTAACAGGGTCACAGTGAAGGAAAGTTGGGGAGGAAAGGGAGGGAAAAATCACCCAAGTGGGGGTGGGGTTGGCTCTAGAAATTTGGCCAGATTTTAATGGGCGAAGGGAATGTGCTCCAGAGGTCAATAAAGCCCTCCAAAATGATGAATGATTGAGTACCTGTGATGATGATAGTGATTACCGGAGCAATTAAACAGTTTGATTAAATGAGCCATCATAACAATGATGTCTGCGGGAAATCAGCCCTCACATATAAAGAAAGATAGCATGGAGAGAGAGGCTGACAAACGCCACTGGGCATGGCTTCGCTTTCCGAGAGCGCTCAGCCTGGCAAAGCGAGAGAGGCTGAACGCGCCGCTCCAGAGGCGAGCGAGGCGAGGAAAGGATCGGCGAGACTTTAAGCCAGACTTGCTTCTTCCAACACCCTCTGAAGCTGCGGAGCCAGATCCAGGACGCTGCTTTTCTTCCCCCCTTCTCCCCCCCCTCCGTTTCTTCCCTCCCCTCTTCCTTTCTCCCCTCTAGAGGACCTCTTCCAAGATTAAAGCCGTCCTGAAGAGCAAGCGTTCTCCTCTGTGGCTGACTTGCCCGGGACTTTACTGAAAGGTGAGTAAAACCGCCCTCCGTATGCAGATCTCTTTCAAGCGGCGCTTAAGTCGGTTCCTTTGGCGAAAGGCGTCTTTCGGGCGGGGGGTGGCGGAGGGAAGGTTTTGTCCTGGTGCAGTATTTTCTACTCTGTCTTATAAATCGGTAACGCAGTTCAAGATATTCATGGTAATGAATACTTGGTTAATCCTTTGGGTGCCCGGAGACCTACAGAGCAGTAGGTTATGCAAATCCTTTCCTACTTTTGCAGCTGGACTCTTCCAACGTATTGCTTTAAAAGAGATCTACTCCTCGATGAATGGTGCTTACGGAGGCTTTTTCCCTCCTTCTTCCGAAAATGTCACTTTCCTAAATTCCTTGGGAATCGCTTTGTTGTAACACAGCCAACACAATCCCGCCTTCCAGGACACATTTTAAACTTGTTTTCTAGGGAGGGCAGCAAGAATTGACCTTGCAGGGGATAGAGAAAGCCTTAGTTTAGAAATCTTTAAGATGGAAATGTGTGTGTGTGTAGGATAGTTTGTAAAAAATAATCTAGTTGCATGAAAGACTTTCATATACTTGGGCTCATTGGAAGGAAAGTTGGTGCGTTTGATTTCTGTTCCAACCACTTGACGGCTAGGCTTCTGTAACGCTGATTTGCATGGCACTTTTGAGTTGAATATCTTTCCAAAGAGATCGAGCATCTGAATAAAACAACCGAAAACCTAAATATCCCAATAACAACAATAACAAAATCTGGAAAATTAACGAGGACATTTGCAGTCTCGAATGCTAATTTTTAATTTCTGTTTCTCTCCCCACGTCCCTCCTTTTGGACTGTCTTTTTCTTCTATTGATGTGCAGGCAGGGTTTTTAAGTTACCTGAGAGAATACAAAGTAATAACAACAATGTGGCCAGTTTCATACCCTCCTTGGGTCGGTGAAAAGCTAACCCCATCTCCAAATCGGTAAAACGCACATTTCTCGGGTAGCTAATTGAGAGTAGCCCTATTCTTGATTTAGAGCCTGAAGTTGATTATCTTTTAAAAAGCAAGGTATAGGAGCCATCGGAATTTGGACGCAAGTGAGATATGTGAGACAGGGGTTACATTTGGACAGGTTTTCCTGGACTGATATAATAATAATAATAATAATAATAATAATAATAATAATAATAATAATAATAAATTAATTCATTGTACAGTCCTCAACATATTTACTCAGAAGGAAGGCCCTCTGGTGTCAGTGAGATTGACTCTCATATAAGTGTGCTTAGAACCGCAGCCACAGTGGACTTCAGTGTTATTACCAAGCTAGCTTGTCCCCTCAGAGCCTTGTCCTCTTGCAAGTTGCAAGTGGGTATTTCCTCTTTTCTAGAACCGGCCCAAAGTCCCAAAAAGAAATTGGGTGTCCGGCGTGGAAATGCACCTCCGTCAAGAATCCGCTTCCCCCTTCCTTCCCTCCCCTCTTTTGGCCCAGGCTGGAAATGGTTTTAACAGGCGGTAAAATTTCATCTTGTGGTGTCAAATTGGGGTCAGTTGGGGGTTAGGGTTCTCAGTGTCCGCGAAGGAGCTGTCCAGCTGTGTGGGGATTCATTAAGGGCAAAAGATCCGTTTCAAGAAAAACAATACAGAGACAATCAGTAGGCTAAAGATCCTCTCCAAATCGCATTTTACAAGTGCGCCAGAACAAATATGGATGCTGAACCCCTATTCACTCCAAACTTCCAAACCGCTTCCTTTGTCTCTCGGAACGGGAAAGAAAATCCTCTAAAACTTCAAGAATCTGTTTTCAGCAACCAGGCTTTTGGAAGGGTGGCATCTTTACAATTTTAGTGTCTTTTTTATATTCTTTTTTTTAAAAAAAATTACTCCTCTCTTTTTGACAGAGCGGAATTGCACAACAGGTAATATCTTAGTCTATGTGTGTGAGAGAGAGAATGTGTGTGTGTACAAAATTATTTCAGATTTACACTCTGAGCTATACAGAGAATAAGGGTTTTTTATGGCGGCTGGGTGAGATACCGATGCAGAACGTTGCTATTGACCACCGTCCAAAAATCCTTCCCCCCCTGCTATTTATATATTCTAATAGATACTCTCTGGTGCCATTAACTTGGGGGTCTCTAACAGTGTGGAAATTGCATGTAGCTAATCTGGTTTTATTAAATTCGCGTGGTTCAAATCCTCTTAGCTTTTCTACATCTGTTAGAAGGACCGGCGCCTCGCTGCAGGGACAAATAACTTCAGCCATAATCTTGTTTGCAACTTTATTCAGTGTTTGTTTGCTGAAATGAACTATTTTTGATTTTGTTATGCAAATTGAATGGGGGGGGAGAATAACTCCATTTTTAATATAGGAAAATTCTGGATGATTCTTAAATATTTTGATCTGAATTCTGCTCCGAGAACCAATGACAAAGAATGGATCAGATTTACTGATGAAAGCAGGGAGGTGGAGAACTCTTCAAAACAGTTCAGCCTCACTTCCATTTTCTCTTTATACTGAAAGTATCCTCACCACAATCATTACTATTCAGAAAGCTGGCACGACTTAAAAAAAAAACAACAGGCGAGATTTATTTTTAACTCTCCAAATCCTTAAAAAAACAACAACCCTGCTGTTTTACTCCAACCCACCAGTTAATCCAAAGTGCGTGGCTGCAGAAAACCATTGAGAAACCTCCGCAGGTTTAAATGCTTTGTATTTGGTGGGAATTCGTGCGTTTTAGCTAAACTGGGCATTCTCATTTCGCTCAGATTTCTGTAAAGTATTTTGACCAGTAGCGATCTTTCTTCATACTTATTACACACACACGCACAATCAGAACTATCCAGTCTAGGCGAATGCGCCACCATATAAACACAGGGCCAAATATTCCCCGGGACGGATGGAGGTGTTCCTTGATTCTGGTCTTGATTCTTGTTCGCCCAGTTCTTTATTCACTCCCCGATTTCGAAAGGCCGTTTCGTGCTATCCCTTCTTTGGTTTTCTTTCCCCTCTCAGCAACCTGTTAATACTTTTCAAAAAGCCTCTCTACCACCCCCCCCCAGTAAATGCTAGCCCATCAGGGTGAACTTTTCTTGACCTCTATCGCTATATGCTTGTAATTTTGAAAGTTGAATTAGGAGGATTATTCATGTAAATTACCTGTTAAACTTTCCGCACCCTCCTTCCCTCCCTCCCTTTTTCTGCTCAAAATCAACATGAACTCCAGTTTCTTTATTCACTTGCAAGCCTCTATTATGCTCCCCAAACACCTCTAGGAATTAAAATGGCACTTGTGGAGTGGGTCTCCCCCCCCCTGCTTTATTTCTTTATCGCTCCTGTTTATTCTGTAAAGATCCCGCTGAACTGAAGAAGCGAGGCAATAAACAGCCCTCTAGCGCTATCTGGCGGGACTCCAACACTCCCTGAATCTGCCGCTTCCAACCAGCCCCTGAAGATCGCTTTCTGCCGCACTTCTTTGTACTGTATAGTTAAAAGAGATCTGGCCGCAGAACTGAATGCCCTTCTTCGGAAAGGGATGCTATCTTTGGCCCCGAAGCAGGAGTTCCCTAACCGCAGAAAGTTCGGAGATCAAGAAGGCACTTTCGCTCGTTCCTTTCAGGTTCTTTGCGCGCGCGCGCTCTGCCTTTCCCTCTTAATAATCCCAAACTCGCCGTCGAATTTTTTTCGAGGTAGGAAGCCCCTGCGGTCAAGCACCGATCCCTAAGCACGCTGGCTCTCTCGAAATCTGCCTGTTTCAATGGGGCCGATTCTTGCCAGGTCTTTTGCAGCGCGCGCCCCAACACACCCCACCTTCACCATAGCCTCGCCTTTACGCACGAGCATCCTAAACAGGAATGCAAATAGGAAGCCGGCCCTTTGTTTTGTAGGTAGCGAGCAAGGAAAGGGCAGAGACGGGGAACCCTTCTGTTGCAGAATAAAGCCGCCTCCTTGCCTGTCGGGCAGAAAATACCCACGCAGGGAATTCAGGAGGACGCACCTGGTACTTCACTAGGTTAGGGATGGCGTTTGATCTTCCCACTTTCCCAATTTAATTCTACCAACAAACAAACAAAATGGAATGGAAAACCTGGCCTGTTTTTAAGCGGATTCTAGACCGCACTGACCCCAACGGTCATCCTTTTCTCCTGCCCGCCACCCGAGCTAAAAACCGAGATGCTCAGGCGTTCAGATCCTTTTGTCCCAAAGCCCTTAAGTGGTGCAAACCGGCTTCTGGCAGAGTTGTGGATTCCGCTGTGCTTAAATTCCGGACAGTCCCTTCCAATTTGGACACACCCAGACCATGCAAACTCTCTCTGGCACCCCTGACTCCATTTCTGGGGCTGCCTGGAAGGAGCCACCCATTTCAACTTTGAGAAAGAAAAGTCAAGACGGGGATATATTGGGTGTCTTTTCCTGGGCAACACCGAGCTGTCAAAAGGACACGGCGCGATTTCTGGAGCAAGGCTTTCTGTATTGGGCAGCGTCTAAAACTCTTTCGATTTTCTCCCCAGAAATCGGGCAGCCTTGATGCACCTTAAAAAAAAAAATTCACACCGTCGCTGCCCCTTACAAAGAAAATACAATATTGGTGATTTTCTCTCTGTATGAGAAGAGAGGCCTTGTGGCACACACTGCATATAGCCAGTGAGCTCTCCCTGTGCTGAGCTCCGCTGTAATTAATTGAAAACAGTTATTAGGTGGTCATTGGCAATAGCGTAAATAATTGCGGTGGGTTTTTACTTAAAATTGACCGGTCACAGAGCGGTTGGGGGTGGGGGTGGGGGTATCGATCGGAGGTATAAAAATGATGTATCAAAACATCAATGTCGATTATTTGAAATATTGTAGTCGAATCTTTTTATTGCTTCATCGGTTTAAGTGTCTGAAAGTGCAGCGTTCCAACATATATTTATGTTGTCAATACTGTCAAAACTGTCAGGTTTATTACAGTGGATTTGTAATACATTTCGGAGCTGCTCATTTGCATAAAATCCCCCTCCAGTTTTCCTCTTCCCACCCCCACCCCAAACCAACTCCCACACGCCTTTCCCCATCTCTAGAAAGAAAGCAGGCGGGGGGGGGCGACGACTGTCAGTTTAATCAAAGGATTCAGGGTTCCTTTGCTGAAGCAGAAGTAGAGATCCCGCACAATTACATCAAGCCCCCCCTCCGCCTCTTTCCCTTCCTGGGTCGCCTCGCCTAACTTGCAAAAGGGATCCGCCGTGTCGCCCTTGCCTTTCCGACCTGATTAAATAAAGCCCATCCCGATTCACCCCCCCCCCCATTTCAACTGGGATGATCCCTGCCACTTCTCGCTTCCTTGCCTACTTAGGCTGCCGTCATTTGGCACTCTTGCTCCCCTAAGGAGCAAGCTCAGCGGAAGAGAGCCGGATTTACTCCTCAGTAAACAGGTTTAGGATCGTTCCGTCAGACCCCGCCGAAGTCAGCAAGCGGAACCCGCCTTAATTCGAAGTGGCTGCGCTTAATTGAGTCTGCACTTCGAGCCACGCTCCTAGTCACTTATTCGGTCTCTGCCGAATTTCGATTCCGGATAAACATCCGAACCGATTTTGAAATAACAGGCTTGTTTCGGAGGAAGAAGAGATTGGGGCGAATAAGTCAGGCGGATCGGTCCAAACAGGCGCACCTGTAAGAAGCCTGGACGCGAGAAAGGCGCACAGATGATACTTCGGTCGCAGTAGCCGCAAGGGCATAAAAAGAATAACGAGCTGCCTTTTGATCTGTGTGTTTATGGATTTAAATGCCCCTCGTGATGGTCAAATGAGCGCCTCAGTCCTCTCCTTTCAAACGAGCAGGACAGGAGCAAGGCGAGTAAACCTGCACTGTTGGATTTTGGAGGGCCAGAGACAAATCGGGGCCATCCTTAGGAAACCCCTGGATTTCTAGGACGCGTAAAAGATCCCGCTCACAAAGTTTGAAAAGAACAGTAGCCACAAATTCTTGCTTAACTTCTCTCTCGCATTTTTTTGCAGAGCCGCTTCGCCAGGCGAAAATGTGTAAAAACAAACAAACACCTGGACTCATCCCCATCCCCATCCCTTAACTGCCTCGCAGTTTCCTCCAGACTCACCTGGCTGGATGCTTGCACAGGCGAGGACATTATTATTATTATTATTATTTATTTATTTATTATCATTAGTCTAAGATTCCTCTCCATCCCAACTAGCCTGGGATAAGTCTTGGAAAGGGACCTCCGACTCTCTCCCGCCTGTAAATTGAGAAGTAAGGCGAGTGGATTGGAGGCGCGGAGGCTCTGGCCCCATGGGGGACCTTGTTGACTTGGGCTTGTGACCCCCCCTCCAAGAGAAGGCTTCCGCGATGCGTGGTGGCTTCCAGGAACCCACCGCACGCGCGACCAAGATGCCCTATGCGCCGAGGGGCGTCTTGCTGCTGCTAGCGGCTGGCGTGTCTCCCCTGCTGGAGGCAAGAAGATTCCTCGGTCTGTGTAAAAAAAGTGCGACGGGACGCACCCAGCAGGCGGTGTGGGTTGATGCAAACTTCCCCACGAAAAAAGGACAGGATGGCCGAGGAGCCCCACTGCCTTAGCATGTAGCAATAAGCCCAAAGGCCACTGTTAAGGGGCTGGAGAAAGGTGAGGGTCCGGAGCGCCTATCCGTCGAGCCTCGTCCCCTCGGCGCCCGAATTTCGTTCCTTTCCGAGCCCGGCGCCTCCTTCCCTCGCGCGCTCGGAAAGCATTTAACAACAATTACGCCTTAATCAGCTGGAATGTTGGCCACAAATGACGCTATTAAACATCAAAGGGATGCCTCCGACTTTACCTTTTAGCCATAAGAGGATTAATTTCTCTAATTAGAGGGGATAAATATGTGCATAAATACATATCTCTCTCCTCACTCCTTTCTCCTTAATCTGACGGATTCCTATCGATGGGAGGGAAGGAGAGAGCGAGGCAGGGGGCGCGCCGGGGTGTTCCTCGACATCATCGCCCTCATATTTAAAAATTTTTTAAACCCGACATGATAATGGAATGGGGGAGAAGAGGGGGTGACCAGAAGCCCCCGCCTCAAAGGAGCAAATCCGGAGGGTCGCATCAGTTCACCGTAGTCCCTCGCTGAAGGCTGCTCAACACCGGCAGATATAACTTTTGTGTGTATTTGGGAGGCACAGCAAAAGCAAGCAAATTCCAACTCCTTCCAAATGAAACCTGGAAGTGGGGGCAGGCTTGTTTGCTTTTGTTGGGATTTAGGATCCGATTTACTGACCTCCCCTTCCTCCCCGCACTCCGAAGCTCAAGGCTGCGTTTAATCTCCCCCAATAAAATCCGCCTGACCTTGATTCTAACCTGTATGAATACCTCATTTACCTAATGACTTTGTGTCACGTAGCCAGGAGGTCAGTTTCCTTTTTAACCTTTCCCATTGCTGCAGTAAGCATTCTGGGATAATCGATGGCTCTTTGAATAATCGATGCACACTTTATGATCCCTGACAAACTCCATGGACGGGCACCTCGTTTCAGGAAAGCAAAGCTTGCCTTCTCGGAACAACAGAGGCGAATTGTGCCTCGTGCATCTGTGCAGGAGGCTGGACCTCGAGGACTAGCGCCTTAACTCACGTGTTTCGTACCTCGGCACAATATTGTCCAGGAGCAGGATGCACTGCGTTATTGGGTTTTTTATATTAAAAAACACAAAAAACACCCACCAACACACGGTCTGTTTCCTCTCTTTTAGTAAACAAAGCCCGTGAGAAGAAACATTTTTTTTTTGGTCCTCACAGGTTACACTGAATAGAAGAGATTTTGGGCCAGATCTCTATCGAGCTTTAAAAATCAAGCGATTTCACACTCTTCCAACCTTCCTTTCCTACTTTCTAGGAACAGGCGCAACGAGACCATCCGCTCACTTGGGCAAGTCTCTCTCTGCCCTTTCCCTTCTTTATTTGCTCAGCGATTAAAGTACAAAGTCCCTCCTCCCCTCCGGCAAGGCAAAGGTGCTTTACTGCCTCGTCGCCCCACCTTCCTAATGACTCCGGATGGCAGGACTGTGTCCTCAGATAAACACGCGCGCGGGGGAGGCGGGGAAACCCTGCCGTGAACCTTTCCCTTTTACCAGGTCTCCTCTCTCTCACGAGGTAGTTTTTGCCCGTCCTGTTAAAAGTTTCCTCCACCACTCCAGTTAAGGAGGAACGGGAGAAACACGACACGACCCTATCTAACGCTAGAGAGCAGAAAGAAGCGAAGCGGGTGGGTAGGAAGCGAGCCCCCCCCATCCCTTCCAACCACATTCACTCTTTTTGCAAACAAAACAAGCCAGCAGTAGCTCTAAAGAATGTCTGGGAGCTCTCACATTTGCTGCTATCTGCTGGTGTTAGTCAGAACTGAGAATCATGGCAACCCTGTTACCTCTGTAGGATAATTAATACAGATTCGGGAATTCTTCTTTCTTCACTACCTATAAACATATGCTTCGTTGTCCTCCGCAGTTAAGTTATTCAGTGGTCCTCCCCACTACCCTCCCCCACAACAGCCCAGCCCGGTAGTGTGATTCTTCCATCAAAGTTTCGACCTTTCCCCGCCACATACTGTATTAGAGAAGAGCAGTTCAGGGATGCTAAGGCAGGAGGGAGAGCGCAACAACTTCTGATGGGCTTAGGAAAAAAAAATCGTTTCAGATTCCTCTATAGAAATCTGGGATCAAGAAGCTAAGTCAAATGTAAGCCATTTTCTAAGGTGTTCAAATAATGTTACAGTGCCACATCATAACCAGCTCTCTGGGAAATGGGGAGTGTAGACATCTCTCTCTCTCTCTCTCTCTCTCTCTCTCTCTCTCTCTCTGTGGGTGGGTGTCTGCCCCCAAACATATTTTCTCCGAAGTCTGCTGCACTGATTTCAGTGGGGCTTGCATCCACATATGTGGGCTTGGAAAGCAGCCTAGCCCAGCCGTCCTGAGAGCTTCCTGGAAATGCTTTCCTATTGATTTAAGTGAGAATTACTTCCATGTAATGTGAATAAAATCAAGGTGTAATCTCTTCAGATGCAATCCTGCAGGCTGTAAGCCTGTTTCAATCACATTGACTTCAGGGACATTTCAGCAGTACTACAGCAGCCTTGTGTGTATCACATGTATTATCAGAGCCACTGAAGAAGCAAGACGGCGCCCTTCTAAGAGACACCAGTAGAAGACCTGGCCAGATGTCTACTGAGCAGAGCTAGCATGTTGCTTGGGACGTTCCTAAGTGCCTTAGACCCGTGGCCTGAGAGAAGAGATTATATGACACTCAACTTTTCTTCACACTCAACATTTACTTCTATATTTACTCTTTCGCCTAAATGCCAGGGACATATTTAATGGGAAACTTGCTTCCAATATTATATCCAATATTGAGTGGGACTGCACAGAAGATACATAACAAAACCTGGAGAACAACAAGCTGCTGTTAAGGTAGGTTTAGATAATTAATACCACACATTTCTACAATGTGGTTCCTTACAAAATCCTGTCAAGAAGACTGCAAAAATTCTTGCTTTACAGAAAGGGAGACTCTGACTTGTCTGAGAACTCCCAGTGAATCCTTGGCATAGGCTAGGATGTGGTGTCAAGTCTAACTGTTTATCTATCTACTAGCCCACAGAGAACGATGCTACTCATATTGGATACTGAAGATGCCAGGTGCTTATACTGGCATTCAATACCTGGTAAGTCCTCTTACTGTATGTACACAATTTTAAATGGTGGTTATTCTTAGGTCAGTGTGTGTACGATTGCAGCCTTAGTCAAGTTTTAGTCAGGAGAAGACTAGCTAGGATTCATACATGCAACCCACCTTCCACACACCCATAAGATAAAGTGAAACAGTTCAGGAAAGACCTTACCACTTGAGTCTACTGGAACACGGTTATTTCTTTTTAAATAGTGCCAGACAAAATAGGGCAAACAAAATAAATAGGGCAAACAAAATGTTGGGTGAAATCTTACACTGAACTCTGCAAAAACAAAAACAAACAAACAAAAAAACTCCCACTGATGTTAGCATATGAAGTCTGCAGCCGAAAACTGTTACACACTTTGCATGGCTAAGTGCTATATAAATGGTAATAAGCTCAGTCATCATTATGTATGAAATAATGGTACCACATTTGATATAAAATGACATATGCAAACTTCTTATGGTATCTATCAATGCATTTGCAATAATCACCATGCTAATTTTATTGTTTATCATTGCTCTGATCGAAGTGCCTAGAGAAGTATACGTGGGCATAAGCAGTGTGGGAACAAAAACATCAAGAGTGTTTGTCCTATATTTTCACCTCGAGGCTAAATGGAAATCATAAGACAACATAACTAGCCTTGTGTCATACTGGATAATACTGTTCCTTGGGTGACTGAGGACACTTAAATCTAACCTTTTGATTCACAGCAGCTTAGCTGTTGAGCAGCATGATCTTGGCTAAAGTGTAAAGTTTGCTGAACCACACACAAATAGATCTATATTTATAGAAATACTTAATATTCAGTATTTTTTAATCCCATTAATTCCAAAGGGAGATTTAAGCCCACACCTAAATGGGCTTTTAGGTGCCACCCTATACATGTCTACTAAGAAGCCCCACAGAGTTCAATGGGACTTATTCCTTAAAAAATTGTTCAGAATTACATTTAGCTTCCCAGGGCAGATAAAAGCACAATTAAAACAGTTTTTTTTTAAAAAAAACCCCCACCTCACAACAAAATAAATAATCTTTGCAATACATTGCAGAGAGGACACCAAAAACAATTCTTGATTTTTCAAAGGTCAAATTCAAGAGGTGTGTCTTCAGCAACAACAACAAAAGCTGTAAAGATATGGTGCCAGATGCAACCCTGTTGAGAAGGTGTTCCATATTCTTGGGGCCATCACCAAGGAGACCCTCCCATGAGTTGCTGCTCCTGAACATCTGGGAATTTATTGATTAGCCTTTCTGAAAGTAGCCTTTTGGTTCATAAATCTCAGTCAAATTAAGCATTTTTGACTCCATCTCTTCCACTGAAAACACATGTTTAACTCACCAAAATTAATGGAACTTTAGAATGTTCGTCTTCAGCTGTATCATACCCACAATGGATTAGTTATAGTTATCATTAAAATAGTGTATGGATACCACAGCAAATTCTGGTAACTGAGGTATTGTACATCCTAATTGTTTTGGCCACTGTCTTGACCTACAAGCTCCGTTAAAAATATTCATGTAGAATTTCATGTAGAAAGTGTTAATTATGATTATTTAGCTCTTTATTTATTGTATATTCTGTGTTATCATTTATGTTCTTTCCATGTTTGCTAAGAGACAGATTATTCTGATACGTTCTCTCTCTTTTTCACACACACACACACACACACACACACACACACACACAGCCTTGCTGCACTAGGTAAACGGAAACAAATCAATCCTCTCCTGATATTGGATGGGTTGCAAACTGTTCATAATGACATGGGATCTACCACATACGATCAAGCTTTGAGCATAGAGTACGTGATATACCCACATCGGGGAAACTCAGATAACTTTGCCAAATCAAAATTCCCAATCAATACTTGGGAATGTATAGAATAATATTTTTTTACCACCACCCCTTCCTATTTTTTTTTGCATTTTTGCACTTGTTGGGAAATAAACCCCTCCTTAAAACATGCATTTTGTGATGGTAGGTAGATGATGAAATCAAATAGTTTCTCCTTTTTGAAACATATTGTAGTCCCCACCCCCCTTGGCCATCATAGGTTATACATATAGGAATGATAATAAAGATATATACAAGATGGCAGAAATAATAGGATAATCAGGCCAAAAAGTGATTTAGTTTAATGATGTAAGCCATGAACAGAGCCTGAGGCATGGTGTATCTACCCTTGCAGCAGAATCTTGACACAGTAAAGAAACGGTTGCATGTCAGACTGGAGACGGGGTGGAGTTATTTTTTTTTCATGCTTCCCCATGGTATATCTTTTTCAAAAGCTAAGTGTTAGGGTGGACAGCTATCACATGATAAAGAAAAGGTTCTAGCTCAGCCAGCTTTCAGATTCTTTTGTACTTGAAGAAGGATACACACACACATACACGGCAGAATTGAAAGATGTGAGCACACTCTGCCATTGGCCAGGGGACCAAGGGCCACTGGGAAGCTGGTTCCTCAGTCTCCCAGGAAAAACATCACAGCAAAGGGAGGGACCACATTGCCTCCATCCATCTGCCAAAGGAAAAGTACTGTAGCTTCAGGAGTCTCACTTGCCCTCTCCTTGCCTGAAAGGATGCTCTAGAATAGAAGCAAAGGGAAAGGACACTCTGGTCCCATCCATTAACTGAAGGAACAATAGTCAAAAACACCAGCAAGGAAGATCAACCTGGTTTGAACTGGACATAAGGCTCACCACATTGTTTTGGAGAACAGATCTGCATTCTCTATCTCCCCCCCCCCACTTGTGTATCTTGTCTTGTTCCGTCTATAAGGCTAATGGCAGGGCCTCATACCCCCTCTCTCCTTCTTTTGTTTTTATTGATGGGAGCAGCTTTGAGAGACAACAATTGTCTGAAAAGCAGGATAAAAATGTAGTAAAAAAGTACCATACTGTACTAGTTTGGTAAGACAGCACAGAAATCAATGTGTTTGGGTCACAAAACATCTAATCTAAACCACGACAGTTCCCCAAGCTCACAGTTAAAGTAGACTTTGACATTCTGTGTCCCACTGGACTGTTTTGAAACAGCAGGAGGTATAAATTAACTGTCTCTTCAATTACAGATTATCAGCATCATCGTTTTGTATTATGCGGGTCAACCTATTCATGGTAAATTTTGGAAAGGATTCTCATCAGGGTAGAAATCTTAACAACACTTAGGTGAAATAAGTTCTGCTGGAATCCACATGTGAATGCAAATGTGTTTAGGATCAAAAATATATGTAATCTAGCAAGCAGAATCCTGATGCATCTATTGGCTGAAAAAAGAGAGCAAATGGAGCCGTTGGGGTTAGTTTACTATGTACATTTGTGGTTTAATCTGCAAACAGAGTCAAATATAGAGACTTTCTGCCAATAAGAACAAGTGCAAAAAAGGTAAGTGCAAATTTGAGTTGAATATTTAGCAGTCAAAATAATTGACAGATTGAAATAATTCAAAACAGTTTTATGAATGAGGTTAATGCGAGATAATATCAGGGGAACACATCACCAAAATCAATAGCAATTTGAGTGGGCATACACTTGTAAATTGTGGTTACAATTTCTGTGTCACAAGAGAAAAATAAAATATTGTATATGTGGTAAATAAAGCAGCATCAATATCTTTTGTATTCTTTCCACTTCAGTCTGCTGTTGGAAACCTGCCATCTGATTAGGTTTTTTTAAAATTTTAATTTCAGTAAAAACTTTAAAGTTGACTACCCAAATCTTGTATTGCCTTTGCTTGTAATACTAATACTTCCCCACCACTACAAACCAATTTAATCCAGTCCACTGCATAGGAAGATTCACCCTCTCATCTTCCACACATTCACAGACATTACAGGGAATTGGGGGGGGGGGTGTCTGTATTTATTTCCTATGTCTACATTCAACCCTTTGCTCTACCAAGGGAGGAAAATGGGGCTTTATTATCCTCTGCAGGGACCTCTCTTTTTGTGACTGCTGCACCCATAGTGGACTGCATTGAGTTCCACAACCGTACAGTAAAATGCAAAAATAAAAATATGCAATTCTTTTAAGATAACTTCAGTTACGTGGTCCGCATGCTAATCAAGGGACTGTCATGAAAGTATGTCTCTTGAAGATGATCTATGCAATATTTTCTAGAGTATGACAGTCCAGTATTTGGTGCAGGCTGCTTGAGTACAGGAAGATACCTTGAAAGGCAGCCAAGTCTCCCATTTAAATCAAAACTATTTCATATTGGCTTGCTTTTCAGGAGGAATAAAGTATTGACACTTGTGTATTATTTTGTGAATCGTACTGGACATTTCAAATACCGTAGTTTAAAATACCAATGAGCCCACAGAATTAGAAGAGAATACTGCTTAAAACAGGACTCTAATGTACAACAGCAGGCTTACATTTTTAGATTTTAATATTATTAATATTACTAAAAATGAGAAATTGTAATGTGATGCCTTTCTTTTTCTCAGTTGCTTGGTGTCCAGGATTGTTTTCTTGTTCTTTTGTTTGGCTTTTTTGTTTTGTTTTGTTGGAGTAATAAAGTCTTTCTACTAAGTCAAATAAAATAATCCTAAACATTGACACCAAAACCAAAGTAAATTGTAAGTGGTACTTGTGGTTCTTTAAACAAGAGAATCATGTGACTTCATGTAACACTGTGCTTAATAGTATCCACCTACATGGATGAGGTTGACAATTAACCCATGTCAAAACATTGCAGAAGGGTAAACCCGGATGTCAAATAACTTTGGAAAAGGATAACCTTGTGTCCTCTTCACCAATCCCCAAGATGGGCCTGTCAGAAGCTGAAATGTCTCCTGTGCTTCCATAACACCAAAATATACTTCTGTGCTCCATGTTAAAATTCCAAACAGATTTTTTTTTAAAGGAAAACAACTGTTTGTCGATTCTGGACTATGACCAAACAAAAGGCTGCTTTTTAAAAAAGAGAAAAATAAGCGCGAGATATTTTACTCACATCTTCAGGGAAGGAATTGATTTTCACAACAAATGGTTGATGAAACATTATTTAATATCTTGGGCACATGCTTGAATGGATTTATATATCTAGCTCTAACCTGACAAGGTGGTGCAAGGGGTTTGTTCTCCAAGTCAGGTTTATCATTCACAGAATAGCTATTTCCAGCGTGAAGTCTGGGAAGGGGGAAAGTGGTGTGAAAGAATATAGTTGACAATAATTACATCATGCCGATGAAATCATGCCGCCAACTCCTGTAACCAAATTCTGCACATATAAGGCAAAAGTCCACTGGGCTGCTGCGGCGCAGAAGGAAAAAGGTATTGACTTTGTACCCCTTTTTTAATCAGGTGTGTAGCAGAGGTTCTTATAATGGGAAAAGTGAAAAGGCTTACCTTGAAAATAGACCAAAGCCTGCTCTGTCATTTTCCAAAGGTCAGTCTCCTTTCCACAGCAGTGACACAAGTCACCATATCTACTTCTGCACTTTAAAGAGACCAGTAAGATCAAGGTCACTGTTAGTACACACGTACACACCATTTGGCACACTAAAGTAACCACTGTATTCTTATTTCCATTATAATCCCTCAAGGGAAGTATTGCCAGACTCACTTTTTCCTCACATCTTGCTGTAATTCTCCAGATTAAACCATTTCACTGGGTTGGGAAGTGAGACTGAAAGGGGAGCAGAAGATTGGCGCCTCTGGTCACAGTTGGTCTTGTGAACAAGAATGTTATTGCTTCTTTTAACTAGGCAACTTTATAAAAGCTTGCAAAAACGTGAAAGAAATAAGAGTATTTCCCCAGTCTATTAAGTTTTTTTTAGTTGTGTGGGTTTTTTAAAAGATATAGTACACCCCATTGCTATGGCATTCCAGTGTGACTCCAAAGAATTTTCTTCCTCCTAGAGAGTGGAACTCTGAAAAAACAATTGTGCCAACAGTGAAAATAGGTCATTTCCGTTGTTGCCAGACTTTCAGCAACACTGAGGCACTTGATAACATTTTTTTAGAAATGTCAGATTAATTGCTTAGTATATTAATTTTAGCACAAGGTGGAATTACATGATCTAGACATGATCACAGCTTTTAGAGGAATAAACTACTTCCCCCCACAAAAGTGATAAAAACTGGTCACTGAAGCCATTCTGAGGTATCTTGTTGCCATTTTCCCCCTATTTTATTATATTAAACTACAAAAAACTCTATAGATCTGCATGTCATTACACCTGCATTTTAGCACAAATCATATTAAAACCAACTAAATAGCTTCATATATTATGGTAGATTGTAAACATGAAATTCAGAAAGCAAGTAATAAAAACAAATAATGGGCAAATCATTTTTAAAGGTCACAGTCAAATGGAGACTTGGATTATGTATGCTAAATCTGAGATCAATTATGGCCCATGAGCTTCAAAATCTTACTCATGATAACTAAACTTCTGAACCTTTCAAATACATTTTTTTTGTATTTCCAAGCTTATATGGGGAGTTCCTTAGCTCTAAAACATATTGGGTTAAATTCTAAAAATTCTGCTCACATAATGGTGCTTCCTAATGGAAGAGAGGCAATTCCCTCCTCCTCTACTAGCTCCTACAGCCCTGAGCTCCTGCATAACTTTGGAGGTTGGAGGACCTCCTAGAACTTTGTGGGAGGAAGCATGAGGAGCTGCAGGGAGAAGGGAGTGAAAATTACTTTGGTGCAGAGGTTGGAAACCTGTAGACTTCCTGATCTTCCTGTATTCCACCAGCCCCAGTCTGCATGGCCAATGGTCAGGGATGCCAGAAGTAGCACATGAAGTTTCCCTGCCCCACCACACCATTGGTGGGAGCCTCCACTAGCTCAAAGGCATTAATAAAAGGGCGCCTTAGGGTCCAGCCCATTGCCTTTTAAAACTAGAGTCCAGTTTCTTTATATTTTTTTTAAAAGCACACCAAGTTGTAAGTCATTTTCTTCTAAAAGAAACCTGACCTGTGCACCTTTTGGTTTCATTGGTAGTTAGCAGCTTCTTCCAATACAAAGATGGCCATATAAGCTAGGTTTCTGATGCAGAATGAAATTCTGGAGAGGACAAAATGGGAAAAGGAGGATATTCTCATTTCTTGTTCTAACCGTAGATGTTAAAGCACAAGGCAGTGGCAATGCATATCCTACTTGGAAGGTCAAGACTCTTTACTCTCCCTGAATCTGACAGGCACAGTTATACTTTCTGTGGCATATGAATTGTTTAGCAGCTTCTAGCAAGATGCACTAACAGAGATCCTATGGTAGTAGCCCTAACAAAGTTTGCAGTACACCTTGAGGGTGTATCACATAATTTTGTCTTAATCCAAAAGAGGTTTGCTAAATCCTACAAATTAATGAGACAAGTTAGTCATAATTCACTGGTTTATCCCATTGACTTCAAAGGAAATTTAATGCAACCATTTATTTTTTTCTGAACCGAGGGCTATGATTTTTTTTTTTACACAGCTACGTAAAATGTGCTACCTGCGCACACAGAACATGCATGTGTGCGACAAAGAAGTATTTGCAATTTTTAGTAGCCTGCAGATACATGTAACAGAGATTCAAGGCTGGCTGTGGGTACCTGCAGTTCATATATACTATAGCCAACAAACCTTTTGCACTGCATAAATTAGAAGGTAACCCTCAGGTTAGCAATAAAGACCAAGTGCTGAGTGTTAGCAGTTGGGGTTGCCAACTCTCCCACTGTCCACAAGACACCTACTTTTAACAGCTGTGGAACATATAGAAATTAAGCAGATGAATTCATTTCCACATCACTGCATGGCCACATTTCAAAGAGCTCCGTCCACTGAACTTCTACTTTCCCCACAGCTGTTAAAAACGAAGGAGTCTGACCTGCGATAAATTCATTTTTTTAAAAAAAAATCCTGGCAATTCCAATTTCCTGCCAAGGAATAAGAGGCAGCAAAGGATATTTCACCTTTTCCACCCTAACAAGCCAACTATTGTATGGCTCCCTGCAATCAGGGGTCATGCAGTAGCTCGTGGAACCAAAGCGCCAGGCTAAGTGGTGGATTATGGAAGGAAAAAGACAGGATTTTACTGAAGAATGTTCTAGTATTTCGTGCATCTCGGACTCTGCCTGAGCCTCTTCTTTTTTCCAGCATGATTATATTTTTTTATGATTTCAGTTGAACAGAGTGAGGGGTTGTGTTAGAAGAATCAAATCCAACCCCTCAAAGGAAGCCCACAAGGCTCAGGAAGGCAGAAGTTTAGCTTTTGTAAACTACAAAGTGGCATGTAGCAAATGCTACAGAAGGAAGAACCCCTAAGTGGCCCCAAGAAAGTTTGCTGCATGCCTTAATGCTGAATCAGATCACACTTTTTTTTTTTTTTACTACCATAAATTTAGAACGATGCACTGGGTTTTCCTCTTTTAGCAATTTCTTCAACAGAGTTATAGCCCTAGGATTTGCCATTACCACCCACAGGAAATGTGCCACTGTTCAATCTTGCCTGTTAGGGAAGGTGCCAAGGAAATAGTACATCCTTTTTGGCTTCAACCTCAAGTGCTGGTCAAGTACATTTAGAAAGAGGAGTCATTAAAAACAAACAAACAAAAGCCCTCAACTTTCTCCTGCAGCTGGCAAGTTATGCCCTCTCCCAGGATACTCCATTACATCGCCAATCCATTACCCACCCCCTGTGAACAGCAATGTATTAGATTTCTTACCCACCCTTCACCATAAAGTCCCAGATTTTGCTGGATTCAACAATGTTAAAATACAATATTCAAACTGGTTCGAACAAATTAGTTTGCATTCTGTGCCCACTGAGCACGTTCAGTCCACATTGGGTTGTTTTATGGGTTCCACGCCCTGACAGTGCAACCCATGTCTGCTTTCAAGTGAAGTCCCATAGAGCTTAATAGAGCTTACTCTCAGATGTAGGACAGCAGCCTTAGTGTTTTTCTTCTAAATACTTTTGGTACATCTGCAAAGCTTACTCCCCCCCCCCCGCCCAGCCTGATCATCCACACACAATGATGTGTGTTGTTTATACTACGTAAGGATTCACACTCAGTGAATGAGTATGCTATTAGTATATACAGGATGGCTCTTAAATCGGTCAAAATAGAATATATGCATTGGATTGGTTCTCCAAATTTGTTTTTATTAGGTATCTTTTAGCCCAGATGTCATATTTCAAGTGAGTTTGTTTGTTTTCTGTTTTGTTTTTTCTAACTACAGCAGATCTAGTCATAATCTCCCTGAGATCAAACTGAAAATAATAAAGGTATCTGATGAAGTGTGCATGCACACGAAAGCTCATACCAAAATAAAAACTTAGTTGGTCTTTAAGGTGCTACTGAAGGAATTTTGAAAATAAACCATTTTGCTTAAGTTCTTGCTTGGTATTTACAGAATTCAAATGCCCAAATTTACTGCCTGCATAAGACACCATACAGCTTTTTAACTATGGCTTTCAAATGCAAAAGAACAAAATACTATGTTCGCTTATTTCTTTACATAAATTATTATGTACTGCAAGTGACATCTGCTGGAGAAAACAGAGCTTAAAGCCTACACAGTCTGAACCCTTTGCTGCTAACAATCTAAAGACAAGCCCCGTAATAAGTACAGCAAGGGGGTTAAAAAAAATCCCTTAGACTGGATCCTATAAAAATACGCCAAGACATCTTTGTCAGGCAAAGGCAGGCTTGTGAAATTATTCTTTTCATACTATAAGAGGTTCCTTAGGCTGGAGAAGAAACTGTAGTTGTCATTCCAGAATTATTTTGGGTTTACAATACAAAGCCTTTTCAAATGCACTCATATTAGCTGCCTGAATGCTCTTCACATTCATTCTTGCTCATGTACAATTACTAACACATCTTTTGAAGTGCTCTGTGAGAAGAAAAGTGGTTAAAAATTTCAAGGAATATCTTAAAAGGTCAAACTGAAATTTGCTTGAAAGTGCAGAAAGTTTTATTTTCAGTGCATTCCACCTGTGGAAGCTTAGCAATAAAAGGGATATTATGAAGATGTTTAGGTATGAAATGACTGCACTTCATGAAAGCAGTTAAACACTCCTTATTTCATTACATCTCATGCAGACTTCATAGCATTTTTATTATATAAATCTCTTTGTCCGAACTACTTTTCTCACCAAATTCACTCTTTGTTCCTTATATTAGCACTTCTTCAGCAGACAGTCCTAGAGCAGGAAATACACATAACATTAAAACCACCAATTAAAAATATTCCGACACAAATACATTAATCACAACTAAGCCCTTAATAAAAGTGTGCAGGGCAATATTTTCAGCCCTCTTTGCCTGGGCAAAGAGATATGACTTTACTTGGTGATGTACAGCAATGTTGATGCATAGTGCACCTCAGTGTGGAGGTAACTCTGCAAGTGTGGGGCTACCACAAAGGAGATCCTTCCATTTACCCCCACATTGTGGGCCTCACTTGGTTGTGAGATTGCAAGCAGGGCCTTCTCTGCTGACATTTATGCAAGGGCAGGTTCATCGTCTTATGATTTTAGGAGGGACAGAACGCCCATAATCTCTACATTCAGTGAAGGGTCAGAATTTGAGCAAACTCATAAATCCCTGAATATAGCAAGGGTTGGGAATAACACCAGCTAACACCCGTGAGGCCAGCCTGGTGATGGTGGGTCATTGAAGAAACAATGGAGCTGATGGCCAGCCATTAGCCCCTCAGTGGAAGTCATCAACCAGGCAGAAGGCTTTGGCAGGAACAAAGGGAGGTTGTCAGGATAACACACATGAGTGATGTCACTGCAGTAAGAGAGGTTGTTGTTTTACAACAGAGGTTTTGGGAGCAGGGGGTTCTGGGAAGAAGGATCAGGAAGTAGGCAGAACTCCACACGCGCTGGCTGGGAGAGGCTACACTGAGAGACCAGCCGCCACGACTAGCTGCTGCTTTGGACCCAAGCTTTGTGAAGCTGTGAGAAGAGCAATGTGAGATACCCTTGGAGTGTAATGTTCTGCACTTCCTCAATTTCTAATGATCCCTGGCATGCAATCAGTCTGATAAGCAGTAATGAGTCTCTGTCAGCATTTTGTATGTTTAATTATAAGAAAAACACATCCAGAGCAAGGCTTCCGGCCTCCTCTCAGCAAAGGAGTTGCTCAATCTGAATCAGAATCCCGCTCCTAACAGGAAGGACGCCAGAACCCTGCCTTTCTCCTCCTCCCCTTCCGCAATTCTTGGAGCCTCTCCCATCTCCTCATGTGAGGACTGATCAGTTGGGCTGTCTTTTCTCCAGAAGACACAGTCTCGGACTCCAGCTTATCCGATAGTGGCCTGACTTTGGCTGGCTTCCAACTCTTCCTCTCCTTGGGAGCTAAAGGCTTCTTCCCTGGGAAGGAAAGACCCATGGCTGTCCTGTCTGGAATCTAACAGTCCGCACTCATCTGCAGAGTCAGCTTCTTGTTCAGTTTCTGAGGCTGACCCTTCTGCTGCGCCTATACATTTCTTTGGGGCATTTGTTTTCTGTCAAATTTATCTCCTGCACACATTCTATAGTAAAGGTAGGGGACGCAGGTGGCACTGTGGGTTAAACCACAGAACCTAGGGCTTGCCGATCAGAAGGTCGGCGGTTCAAATCCCTGCAACGGGGTGAGCTCCCGTTGCTCGGTCCCAGCTCCTGCCAACCTAGCAGTTCGAAAGCACGTCAAAGTGCAACTAGATAAATAGGTACCGCTCCAAGCGGGAAGGTAAACGGCGTTTCCGTGCGCTGCTCTGGTTCGCCAGAAGCGGCTTTGTCATGCTGGCCACATGACCTGGAAGCTGTATGCCAGCTCCCTCGGCCAATAACGCGAGATGAGCGCCGCAACCCCAGAGTCGCTCATGACTGGACCTAATGGTCAGGGGTCCCTTCACCTTTACCTTTACAGTACTCCTGACTGCTAGGTCGAGTCACGGATGACTCTGGAGTTTCAGAGCTCATCTTGCTTTACTGGCCGAGGGAGCCGGCATTTGTCTGCAGACAGCATTCAGGTCATGTGGCCAACATGACTAAGCCGCTTCTGGCAAACCAGAGTAGAGCACGGGAACGCCATTTACCTTCCTGCACGTTGACGTGCTTTCAAACTGCTAGGTTGGCAGGAGCTGGGACCGAGCAACAGGAGCTCACCCTGTTGCGGGGATTCGAACCTCCGACCTTCTGATCGGCAAGCCCTAGGCTCTGTGTTTTAGACCACTACTTAAGACCATTCACTGTTAATGCATAGCTCAACAATACAATTTGTCAATATGGTTTTGGGACATTGTAGTGTGCTGATCATGCATTACAGATTCATTCTAACATGAGCACCCACCACCAATGTGATGTTCTGGATTCCTCTTTCCTTTGCGACCTTTACATTAGCCGAGCTTTCTGTGCAGGTATACGTGGGGATATTTGTATTCATCCATCTGTCAAGTGTCTCTGAATCTAAGGTGGCTGCTATGAATCAGCTACGCTACCTGAAGGGCACAATATGTTTTCTGCCTAGCAAAATTTTCATCACAATTTTTTTTTATGCAATAGTCTGTACATCAGGGCAGACCAAAATGTTTTGTTTTGAACAAGACACACTCTTCTGGAAGTTCCTGGGCCAATTTGGTTTCAGAGGCAGGGACGTCTTAAGCATATCCGGTGCCATGGTGCAAAGCTCCCTCTGGCGCCCCCCGTTTCCCAGAGTGTTTTTTTTTTAGGAAGGACAATGCTGCTGGGGGTGGGGGCTGGAGGAAGCAGGCAGCAGCTGGAGGGCGGCTCCTCTGGCAGGGAAGAGGCAGAGGCTGGCTGCTTCATGCTGCGGTGGCCACAGCAGACAGAGGCTCTGGGTGGAGTGCTGCTTTGGCGTGGCATGGCGAAGGCGGGCAAGGGCAGCGAGCTGATGCTGGGAGGTGCTGTGTCCAGCCTCCGCCTCTTCCCTGGCGCCCTCCAGAACTTGGTGCCCCGGCGCCCCGCGCTCCTACCCTCTATGGGTAAGACGCGCCTGTTCAGATGTCAACCTCCTACCTAACTATCTATTTTGTGTGTGTCAGGGACCACACAACTACATATCCTCATGTTAAGGCCTGTGCAGAGCTTGTCTGAGGCCCGGGGCAGGAGTCTTGTTAGAATAAAGTTATAAATTCAAACAAAGAAGCAGCTGGTGCCTAGCAGGGGGACCCAGCCAACTTAGCACTCCAAGGTCTGGGGCAAGTGTACCTGGCTGACCCCAACTTTGCACAGGCCTGCCCATATTATTGGTGCCAACATGTACCACAACCATGGACTCCTCCCCAGTACCACCTACCAGGCTATCTAGAGGAGACGTATCACCTACAACCTATTCAGGGCATAGTAGTATTTTCATATGGAAGATGTTGTCATTCTGGCTGCTGAAGCAAAACATAACAACATAAAGCAATACAATACTGTACTGAAAAATAATATGGATTAAAATTGCATGAGATCAGCAATTATAGTATTATAATTTCATTGACAAAGCAATAAACCAAGTGGAATTTGAATGAGAATCTTAAACTTGCTGTTTCCTACTCTGACTTAAATGTTGGTCTCTTGTCTTCAGCCATCTAGTTATCTAACAGAATTTATGATTCCCATAGCATAGCCTAATTTTCTACATTTCCTCACATAACTAGGATTTCAGAATCAAGTTCATAGTTACCCAGCCAGACCAGGCAGAAAGCACAAGTTAAGAATGGGGGAATGTTTCTCTCTACATTTTTTATATTGATCAGGGGACAAAGCAGAATTTTCCATCTTTTACATTAAATTTACTATATATGTAGGCAAACCAACGTAAGATGTAGATTATGGATGTCCATAGTCTGGGACCTCTGCTTTCTCAGCAGTTCTTTAGCATATCTATCTATATCTATCTATCTATCTATCTATCTATCTATCTATCTATCTATCTATCTATCATCTATCTATCTATCTATCTATCTATCTATCTATCTATCTATCATCTATCTATCTATCTATCTATCTATCTATCTAGTCTATCATCTATCTCTATCTATCATCCATCTATCTATATCTAATTCTTTAACTTTATCATCAGGTTCCTGTCACCCAAAGATGTTGAGTTCTCACAACTGCCCCCATGTTTTATGGTAGCTAAAGCTCCAAGCAGCTTGCACAAAACATCACAGAGTTGCAGTTTTCAAAGTCTTGGGTCATCTACTTTGGTCCATCACGAGTGCTCTGCTGTTTGTTGAAGTTTGCTGAAGCTAAAGTTTGCCAAAGCCTTCTGAAACCTAGGGCCAAACAAATAGGAGTAGAACAGGGTGAATACAACGATTAATTCTTTTTGTGATAGCCCATACCCAGGCATTCTGAAACAAATCATGCCCGTTACAGAACAGGAATAAGTTCTGCTTGTTTGGCCGAATACTTTTCATTACATGGAAGAGAAGGGAGGTTGGTTTTCCTTTCCTTACAAACACTACTATCCCCCAGGTGAATATAGAAGACTTAGGGCAGTGATGGTGCCCAGATCATTTGGGTGGGTGGTGTAACAACAGTGCAAGCGTAGATGATCTCTGTGCTAGCAGCTGGTGGGGCAGTTGCGTTTGCCTGACCTCCTGCCACCAGTGTCACTGCTGTTCACCAGGACGGAGCTAGGGAGGGGAAAGGTGGTGGTGAGGTGGATGTGGGACTGGGAGCACTGGTAAGCTGCGGTGATGCAGGAGGCGGTCATTGTTGCTGACCACTGCTGCTCTGTATGGAAAAGCTACAGAGACATTATGCTTTTAATGAGGTATGCGCAGCAATTAGCAAGATTGTTTCAGTTTCTGGGCACATTGGGATATGGCAAATGAGTAAAGTTGTACTTGTTTATAGAGGGTTGAAAAGACTCCTCTCTCATGCTTGTGGCAAAGTCAAAAGATACGGAAGAACTTAAAAACAAAACCAAAAACTGGTTGGCTTCTTCTTCCTAACATACAAATGTATTGACTGTAGCAGCTAGTAACTAAACCACAGACCACCTTCTATATATAAAGACAGGTGGCCCATGTAGATGTTTAGAAATGGAGTGTCGAGTACTGATCTCAAAAGTGTCACTGTGGTTACTTATTGGCAATGAATGAAAGAATTGTTAAATGTTTACCTGCATTTTGTGTAAGAAACCCAAATTCCTTTGCAGCAAACATCTCTTTGTTTTTACAGCACCTGTAAAATATAAGGGGGGGGGGAATGAGTTAATAGAATGAGGCATTTAGAACATCACTATATCGGGGAAAACATTCGGCCTGAGCAATATCTCAATACAATCCTATCCACAATTAAAATATTATGCCCATAACTTCTGTGACAAGATGGGTTTTCAAAGGCCTCTCCTGGGAATCAAAATAGTAATTACTCATTCATCAGGCTTAAGAGGTATGTGTGCTAGGTTATACAGAGCTCATTAAAATAGATTTAGAAGATACATGCAAATATCCAAAGAGGTGGGAAGACTCCCTAGGTGGAGAGATTTGATTCAAACCATGTCCTATAATTTGGCACACAACTACTTCTTCCATATGAGTTTTAAAGGAAAAAATAATAATTGTTATTTAGAATAGATTTCACCTTTGTGATATCCAGAAAAGGTACACAGTACTTTCCAGATTGTGACTGAGGAATGTTGAGGAATATTACACCTTGTCATGTGTTTGAAGCAAGTGTTAAGTGAAATAAATGTACTCAGTGAATTCTGGATTTTCATTACATCAAATCAGTACTAACAAAGCCTCTGTAACCTTTTTGTTATGATTCAAACATTTGGAAAACATGAAAAAAGATTACACGCACATATAAGAAATGTAACGATATATTTCTATGCCAGAAATATATACAGTACGTATACATATGTGCGTGTGTGTACAGTTTAGTTTAGTTTATTGTTATGGTTCTCACTAGTGTGTACATTTCTAGGCAGAATGACATGTTATAAAGAACATGGCACCCATAAGTTGAATTTCTCTTCTCCCTTGGTGGCATCTAGTTTTACTTATTGTTTGTTCTGATTAAGATGTGTGTTTTCCCTGTTTTACATCATTGGCGGCTGCTGCTGAAAGGGAAATGCATGTGGAAAGACTTAGGGACAGAAGACCAGGAAACAGAAATTCCATGTCTGAATTAGATCCTGGATTTCTGAATAATTCCTGGTTGTCCTGGGACACAAACCTTGGTGTTTTACTACAGTCATCCATTGCCTTCAGAACCTGCCAGTCCTGGATAATGATAGGAGCTGGTGCTCTTGCATAGACCATGGGTGGCACAGTACAGAACAGAAGCACTGAATGTTACCGGTATTACACATGTGTGACAGATTCAGAGTCGTGGGGTATCTTGGGGACCTTGGAGGATGTCGTGGGGATAAAGTGTCCATCTATTTCTACTATCGAGCTGCAGCCAGTACAGACGTCTCAAAGCACCCTAGAACAGTCATGTTTCCCTTGGCCACTTTCCAGAACTGGATGAAACAAGTGTCTCTCACCCCCTTGGGTGGAATTCCTAAATCTGGAAGAAAATACTACCACGCACTATGTTTCTTTATTTACTTCAGAGGATTAAATAAATTAGACGTCTAATCTGATATCTAATTTGAAGCCTGCACCATGCTCGTGATTTCACATTTGCAAGGCGGCTACTGCTTTCCCATATGTAATCCTTCCCAGTTGGCATGGTTTCATGTCGGAAAACGTAACGCAAGGGCTGACACTGCACAGATAGATGCCACTGCGATGTTCGCGTATACAGTGATTTCCGACTGGTCCTTCAACTGTGGCAATTGAAGCAGAATATGCCTGTATGTTGATAATTCATCGATACATTATACATATGATGATTTAGGTATATGGTATTTTTAAAAAGTTGGCAGGTCCTTTTCTTGAGGTGCTTCCAAATAAAATGAGAGAAGGAAATATGGAGAGGATGGTGAGTTGTATCCAGTGCAGTTATGCTCAGCCATGGAAATGAATGAACATGATAAACATTATAGTAATAATAGTAATAATAATAATTTATTATTATGGTCAAAGACCAGTCCAGAAGCACAACTGAGACTGCTTTCTAAGAGTGGAATAGACATTTAAAGCAATATACAGCAATACTTCGGGTTGACTGGATATAACCTGATGCAAGCTTACTTAGGGATGGATGTAGGGAAATGTACTCAAACATTCTTTGCTTCATTTAAATTAAAGATCACTGTTTCATATGAAAGGTAGGTTTTGGTGAGGGGATTTGGTCTGAGTGAGGGTTCCAAGCATAACGGGCAGCGCAGGAGACGGGGCAGAGTAATTAAGAGAGCACATAAAAACAGCCCTTCTGTATCAGAACAAAAGTCTATTTCATCCCGCCTCCATTTTCACACAGTGGCCAACCTGATGCCTGGGAAGCCTACAAGCAGGATTGGAACCTATCATCAGCCCAATTCCATTGAATCAGCAACTTACTTTGAGAGGCATGCTGTGTCTCCCCTTGTGCTTGAGAGAATCTAGGCACATGTTTTTATATTTTAAATCTGCCATTAAATTCACATAGAATTGGTCATATTTTCTATATTTAGTTGCTAGAGTCTTCCTAATAATGGGAGACTCGCAACGTTTAGGTGAGAGGTTTTCATGACAGTGAAGAGCATTTGATGCGGAAGCTCTTGGAGTATGAACCTTGCCTCATTCGCTCTTCAGATAGTAATTCTTTAAAATATACGTACGTAGGTTTTTACCTGATCAGTTCTATTTGAGGCAAGTCATTAGCAACCTGGTCCAGGACTGCTGCAAACCTGAAGGAGCTGAAGAGGTGTTACACAGCATATTCATTATTAACACCATTGCTTAATACAATTGTTTACCTCTGCCTCAAGACATATTTTCAGACTATGTACACTTAACTCTCTTGAATAATAATAATAATAAAATCACTGGCTTAATTCATTAGCAATAGTTACATTAGCATAAATATATTAATCTGGCAATCAGATGCGGTTGCATTTCTTTCGCATGCTAGATATAGGGGAGAGCAGTTTCTCCCTATTATTGTCAGGTTGAGTTAATGTTCAACTAGGGATTACTTTGCTTGATGGAGGAGCAAAGAGATGTGGATGTTTAATTCTTCATTAATCTTTTCCTTGCCATAATGAATAAAGGTGTAAATATTAACACCTCTGATTTTCAAACATCAGTTTAAGCTACCATCCATAAATTCACTTTCTTAAAGGCCACATGCTTCAATAACTGAGCTCTCTCGCCCGGATTGAATAATTCCACTCAGACCTATGATTTACCCTTCTTTTGGCTACTAAGCTACCTGCATATAAGGTTTTGGAACAAGGTTTCGTAATAGTAGCCGATTGGTTTGCCCTAATTTCCCAACTTTATTTATACTGCTTCAAAAAGCAACGATTTTTTTAAATAAAAAAAACCAAGACAGAGATAGGAAGAATCTTATTATTACTGTGTGTTTCAATATATTTTGTAGTTCCTCTTTATAAATTATTTGTTGAAGCCTTTGTTTTGTTTTCTGGTTGTAACTGACAGCTTTATAATTCCTGGGGGCACATTTGAGGTCTCTTTTTCTTTTCAAACATTCTTCACTATCCACAGTAAGGGCTGTTTTTCTTTGTTTCTTTGCTGTCTATGGAAAGCAGATCAGAGGCTGGCAATGAATGTGGTAGGCTGTGACATTCCACTATAACTAGCAGTTTACTTAAGCTATGTAAAGACCACGTTCCGAGGATGCCCTCCCTTCCAATTTCTCTGCCAAACCCACTGTTTTCATAAATCATGACACACACACAAAAAAACAACAAAAAACTTTCAAGATCTTAAAACAACAAAACAACAACAACAAAACCCCAGCAACCAAAAACCCTACAATATTTGCATCCCACTTTTTAATTGTTGATGCACTGATGTCAAATCACCAAGCAGTGTATTTTTAGTAGCTCTCTCCATGACTAGTTGGATGTGCAGGAATAAGCAGTAAGGGAGTATCACTTCTGGCAGAACTAGAGTGAATTAGAAATTCTATTTTCTAGACAATTTTAATACATTCACTTTTTAAAAAACCTCCTTTAAATCTACTTCTTGCTATATTTTGCAATTGTGGGGATTTAGTGCATGATGCCTACACATGTGTACGTAATATTCTCTACCTTTTGTCTTTAATATTCGTTGGTTTTTAATTATTAAAGATAAGTATTTGAATTATAAATATTCTAGTTATACAGGAATAGGCAAAGCAGGGACATACCCTCAGGCAAAATTCTTCCATTATCCATAATCCTTCTGCCTCCTGCCTCCATTTCTCTACCCCCCTATCTTCATGTCGTCTCAAAAAACACAGAGGCATTCTTTTAAACTAACCTTCTCCTCCCCACTTAAACCACAGAAATCCCTTCTCAATATGTATAGGGGCCTTTTCCTTGAAGTGGGATGTCATACTTGTCCTAAATATAATAAAGTGCTATCTTCAAGGCATTTCTGCATCCAAAACACTCCCTAGAAACCTGCCTAGTCCTCCCATCTAACCAGTACGGATGTCACAAATCATAGCACAGAAGCTGCTTTATAGTGAATCATTAACATTGTCAGGAATGAGTTGGCAAGGGGGAAAAATTACAGATTTCCATTACAGAACTGAAGTAGCATATACAAATGACAGCATTGTCATTTCTCTTGCATTGTTTTATAAAGCACACAACTGATTAGGAAGAGTTTATTCCTGTATACATATACATACGCATACACACATACACCAGGTATGCATACATGACAATTATGTTTTCATCATGTAGCATTTGCAAGTATGTGCGTGATATATATATATATATATATATATATATATATATATATATATATACTCTCATTCTGCAGTAACTGTCCTAGCTAAGGTGGAATTTGGAATTAAATAAGTCACAGTTTCTTCTTCCAGTGGGATTGTGTAGCTTTAGCTAATATATCAGGGAAGCCAAAAGTATAACTAATGCAAAATATATGTGTAGGAGATCTTTAATCTACATTCAAGTTTGTAATTTAATAAAGTAATTTCTAGTGTAGGATTCTAAAAAGGCTGCTAGAATAACACTGATGCTGTATTAATAACCTAGCAGGATGCCTACTGTCAATTTTTCTCCTTAGCACAGCTTGAATGGGAGATAATATACATTTATAACATGCAATACAATTAGTTCTCTTTTGAGCATCACATATTGTAAAGTAAGTCATTTTGATCAACACATGTGATGCTTTTTTTACATAAAAAGCCCTAATATATTTGTATTGTAAATTAGTTCCCCCCCCCTATTTCTTAGAAGACAATTGCATGGAATTATACATGTCTTTGTTGTTCATGGAGATAAAAACGTGTCAAGCTATCAATAATAAGAAATGTGTGAGGAAGTGCAAGATGCACCTACAAAAAAAGAAGGAGGCTGATTTTCAAAGAATAAGTTAATTTGCTTTGACAACACAAGGAGTTATCTTTAAATACTCAAAATGCTAAGAAAAACTATGCTAAGCAACATGTGTGCTTCAATATTTATCTACAGTTATGCATGCATATCATTTTAGCATAATTGGTCTTCACTTCATGTGGCCAGATGGACATAGAAAACCAGATTCTAAATTTATTTATACTGGGTTAGCTAATTAAATTGAATAAATCCATTTATATTTCCAGGGGAAATAGCTTGGATTCATGCCTAAGGCATTGAAATGGGAACCTGACCCAGATGCTGAAAAAATACTCATGACTCTACAGTAAATATTGCTCAAACACCAAGCAGTTATGCATGAAGCATGCTTGGTGGTAGTTTTCATCCAGCTACATTTAACTGGAGTGATCTTGGTTTTCTAATCAGAGGCAGTGTGACCGTTGAACAAATTCTTCAGTTCAGAAGCACATGCTGATTCATTAAATTCACTGTAAATATTCATTTCAGCTTTATTTGTAATATTTATCTTAACTGTACTGTTTCCTCTTTTTGAGGTTTGCTGTCTTGGGTTCCTTTACTACGGGCATCCCCAAACTGCGGCCCTCCAGATGTTTTGGCCTACAGCTCCCATGATCCCTAGCTAACAGGACCAGTGGTCAGTGATGATGGGAATTGTAGTCCAAAACATCTGGAAGGCCAAAGTTTGGGAATGCCTGCTTTACTAGGAAAGGCAGGACAGAAATTCAATAAATCAATACTGTGTTGGTTCTTGCTTCCATGTCATCTGCAGGTGGCTCAAAAACTACTAAGATCCCAGAACATGGTTTGGAAGGGTGTGGTGTAGGCTGCATTCACATGACATTTTATTCCATATTAACATTTCCACATTACATTTGAGCTTTCACACAATATGAACGCTACTACGGTGCAAGTTTAGCGCTCATTCCCTCATTATCTTCAAACCATTGTTTTTCCTGGAAGCAAATATCATGGAAAATGAGCACTAAACTTGCAAAACATCCCACTATAGTTCCAGAAGTGTCTTTAATGCCATATGAAAGCTTAATTATATTGCATCAAAGCACATCTGAGTCCATTCAGTGCCTCGATGGGCGATGGTCTGGTAATCCCACATAAATTAACTTGAGTCTGTGAGGGAAGAAACATGAGATATAAAGGTACCCTCCCACACAAAATCCTGAAAGTTAGATAAAAGCCCACCCTTTGTAAGCTTCTGCATGAATGGAAGTTGTTATATTTTTTAAAGATAACGAACATAAAGTACAACTTTCACTGCTATGTTAGATTTTCTACTTGTGAAACAGATTTCCATATAGGTCAATGAATCAGCAATGTATCTATAACAAGGTAGGGCATACAAATATGCCATAAATAAGATATTCCATAAATACATAATATCTATGACCCCAGTGAAGGTATTATTTCAAAAATCACTGAAGGCTTCTTTTAATATGGCAGAAAGATTTTAACAAAATACTTTGTGGGCTGAATTTGAACTTTAAAAAACTTGAAAAGATTGCAAGCAGAAACTGGGTTTTCTTATATATTATGTGTATAGGTAAAGGTAAAGGGCCCCCTGACCATCAGGTCCAGTCGTGTCCGACTCTGGGGTTGCGGCGCTCATCTCACTCTATAGGCCAAGGGAGCCAGCGTTTGTCCGCAGACAGCTTCCAGGTCATGTGGCCAGCATGACAAAGCTGCTTCTGGCGAACCAGAGCAGCGCACGGAAACGCCGTTTACCTTCTCCGCCGGAGCGGTCCCTATTTATCTACTTGCACTTTTTTTGATGTGCTTTCGAACTGCTAGGTTGGCAGGAGCTGGGACCGAGCAACGGGAGCTCACCCCGTCGCAGGGATTCGAACCGCCAACCTTCTGATCAGCAAGCCCTAGGTTCTGTGGTTTAACCCACAGCGCCACCTGGGGTCCCTGTATTATGTGTATAAGTATAGTTGAAAGGCAGTGGATAAGAAAAGGAAACCTGCCTAAGGGAAAAGAAATCAGTCTGCCCATCTATCTATCTATCTATCTATCATCTATCTATCTATCTATCTATCTATCTATCTATCTATCTATCTATCATCTATCTATCTATCTATCTATCTATCTATCTATCTATCTATATCTAATATAAACTTGTGTGTGTCAATTTGTGTGCCCTAACCAAATGGATCAAGGTCAGAGCATTAGTAAGTTTTAAAAACAAACAGGTAAAAGAAAAAAAAATATTATTGTTTATCTGGTTTAAAAACATATTTTATCTGGTAATGATACATACATTTGGCTATGAGTAAGAAGAAGCCTTTAATACAAAGCTTCTGAGTTTGTTTCCAGGGCAAGGTGCTGTCATGATGTTACAAGGATGAAGGGAAGCTGAATATTAAAATTCACCACATGACTCATCTTTCAAAGCCCCATTCCGAGAGGTGATAAACACCTTCAACTGCATTTTGAAGATAACATGAGTTGAGGTTCCCTTGCCCTTCGTGTGACTGTCTATTTTCGAATCTTACTTTATTCTGCTACTGCCATCCATGGTAGCAATGGCAGCTGGCTATAGGTTACAAATCCCCCCCCCCAAATATACGTAACAATTAAAGAGGCACATTACTACATGTATCTTTAATTGGATATAATATGCTGTTGATTACCACCAGACTGAGTGAAGTATCCTGCTGAATATAGGAATTGTAAGTTGATTATTATATTGTGTTTTGGTGGGTTTTATCATATATATTTAGTTGCAAGCCATTCTGAGTAGAAGCGAGACATAAATTATTGTTGTTCTTATTATTAATTTATATTTATTTTAAAACACATCCATTCTGCCTTTCTATAAAATTCCTTCTATAAAATACTGAAAGCCACGTCCAATCAGACAATGAAAGCAAATGAAAATCAATCAGACAAACATTAAAAAGAACAAATAGCAACAATCAAAAATGGCTGGAAGACAAACCAGACAGAATCAATAAAATAATTTAAAATGCCTGCATAAATAAGAGCTTCTTTATCAGTCAGCTAAAACTACACAGCAAAGGAGCTTGGCAACCTTCCCTGCAATGAACCACATGCAGCAGAATTATGGGGAAGCAGGGCCTGTTCGGAGCATGAAAAGATCTCACTTCTCCAACAGAACAGCACCAAGAGCATTGCCCCGCCATTGATTTCAGAGTTTGACAGGCTCATGCAGATGGCATCCATTCCATACAGATTGAATTAGGAAACTGGGTTGCAGACACAAGAGGAAAGCAGGAATCAGTTAAACTTTAGCAACCCATGGAACAGCCTTAGCTGCAGCAATGTAAGGAGAAATTGATTATTATTGATTATTATTATTATTTCAATAAGTAAGGAGCTTTTCAGCCAAACAGTCTAACAACGGATTGAAATAATAAACACACAAGTGTGAGCACCAACCCACCCACCCTATGACTAAAATCATCACTATAACCAGCAGGAGGCAACATAAAATCAGCAGTATGAAACTCAAAAGAAGAATCACAACAAAACAGCGTTAACAACCCTTCTTCAAGGACCAGTGGAATTAATCTACTGAAATCTCCTCAGGAAGGAATTCCACAAATTGAAGCCACTATTCCACTAGATTACAATCTTGTGTCTGTTGCTGGGGGAGCACCATCTCTGAATCACATCTTATTTTTCGGGGTTGGGGCATAGCAGTGCCATATGAGGCAAGTCATACCCTCAAATATCCTTGTCTTGGCCATTTAAGGCATAGCTGCCAAGTTTTCCCTTTACTCGCGAGGAAGCCTATTCAGCATAAGGGAAAATCCCTTAAAAAAAGGGATAACTTGGCAGCTATGATTTAAGGACAAAACCATTTCAGAAACAAAATACTGTAGATAATTTTTTTGGGGGGGGAGGGGCAGAATTTATGGAATGTTCTCCCTGGGCAGTTGCTGCATTCTGGTCCAGACAGACCAGCTGTTTTTTTTAAAAGGCACACTACATTACAATAATTGAGAAATCACCAGGGTAAGAATTACATGGCAAAGGCCTTGTTACTCATATAGGAGTACAACTGGAGTATCAACCAAAGCTGGTGAAAAGTACTTATGGCCACAACTGGTTCATGGGACTAAAGGGCTGGGAATGTCTGTCCCCTGTCCAAAACTCTGAAGAGCTACTACCATGGACACATTTTGATTTTTTAATAAGTACTGCGTGTGCCATCTCATCTAGTCACTTAGCACAAACCCATCTCCACCTCCCATATCCCTAGCTAGTCCACCTCCTCACACTGAAAGTCAACCAGTGGTGGGGGCAGGGCAATATTGAGCCTGCAATAATTCTCCGTGTGAGTCTGTGCTCATAATGGGATGGACCCAGATTCAGTTAGAACCCACCAAAATCAAGGTGAAGAGGTTCAATGGAGCCTAAGTGTGACCAACCCATAGTCTTTTATAATTATGCTGTGGCCATTGAAATGACCAAGGTAGACATTGCACAGTTCTATTACATTCTTTACTAACTCTATAAGCCATTTGAATACTTTTGCAAAAGGGCAACTAATAAGTTCAAAAGTAAATAAAAACCAATCGATATCATGGCTCCCTGCCTGTAGTATAAGATGGTGTTTGGTTGGGCAGAGGGTTTAAAATTCCAACAGAAATTAGCATAGGTCAGGAGGAGGAAAGGAAATTATTGGGATCCCCTGCTGGAGCTTATGAAATGTATCAGGCTTACCAAGTGAAGTTAGGGACATGGGTCAGAGGCATTAAAAGGTCAATTCCAGTGTTTAAGTGCAAGAAGCAAGCAGAAGGCCGCCTACTCCCCTCTGTTTGCGGTGGGCCCACAGAATATGGTAAAGTCTTTGCCACAAGTCATCTCTGTTTGAGAAAAGGTTACGATGCTTCTCCGTTTCCCTGCTTGATATGGCTTGACTGCCCTGATTGCTCATGAAGGTCTTCTTTGTTAAGGCAATGAACCAGGAAGGAGGAAGCAAAACCAATGTTAATATAAGCCACAGCACAATAGCAATAGCTGACATTTTTAAGATGACAGATACAGTGTATGAATCCGTTGGCACAGATGGACAAAAATAAAAATAAAAGATGGACCATTCCATAGCCCTCATGCAATGATTTGTTTCATTTCCTAAGGGAAAGAGATTCTGCTGGACCACCAAGGGTCCAGGTTTCCACTTGCCAACCCTGCCCCCCCCCCAACTGGAACCCTTACTAGGAGGAGCTACTACTTGAGGGGTTTATTCCTGCCCTCTCTGACATTTTTGGGAGGCAAAGAGATGAATGTATATGGTTCTAATTTTCTTTTTCTTTTTTTAAAGTGGGATTTTGTTGCCTTAAATTTTTGTATGTTGCACTTTGTTCCTTGAATTTTGTGTTTGTGTCAAGGGATGGGTGAAAATGTGAATTTCTTATTTTGCCACGTTCAGTTCTCCACTTTTTGACACCAGTTTGCCTTTTTTAAAAGTCCTCATGAAAATCCATCAGCATTTTAGTCTGAATTTCTCCTAATATTCACCTCTTCCTCCTAATTTCTGCAAAGATACAGATTTTTGTATGCAATTTTGCCTAACATACTTATTTTTGCAGGGTTATTTTCTTGAATATAATGCATGTTTGTATACTATTTTTTTATATCCACACTTCACCTTAATATATGTATTTTTGTACACATTGCGTGGCTAGTATTGCAAAATTCAGATAAGTGCCAGAGCAGCATGGGGGCTTGTTCTGTTGAGGTGTCAAGAGGCTTCTTCCCCGTGTCTCAGCTCTGCCAGTCCACCAAGCAGCCCTGCTTTTCCAGCTCGCACACACAAGCAGGAGAGACAAGGCGGCTGGAAGAGCTGACATGCAGGGACGCATCTTCCTGTGTGCCAGCTGGGAAAGAGGCCAGGAGGTTGAGGAGCCTCAGCACAACCCTGCTGCACTTCTGGCTCGCAAAGAGACCCTTTCTGGAGGATGTCTGCTCCAGGTTCTGGGCAGGGTCTCCTCATGAGCCAGAGGTGCAATGGAGTTTTGTTGAGGATGGTCAGGTCTCTCCCCCCACTTCTGGGCCCCCTGAGTGGTGCTGGAACACGGTTCCTGCGTGTTTCAGCTGAAAAAAAATCCTGGTTAAGACCATAGAGTAAGCTTTCCTGCCAGGTTTAGCTAGGCCTGGTTATCAAACTCTTTGATCTTCCATTCCACCATGTGAACTTCTACAAATAAGGAGGTCTGGCCTGGTTGCTCCAAGCTCAGACCATGTGGCTTACGGAAGTCATCCTTGTGTTTATGTTTATTATTAATTAAATTTGTATACTGCCCTTCATCTGAAGATCTTAGAGCAGTTGACAGTTATTCTATACATTCACCACTTTGGAACCTAATTTTACTACCTGTGTTTTCTGACTGCTATAAGAAAAAGCTCATGAATCTGACCTTTGAAGAGTTTGTAAGTAAACCATTTTTAACTTACCAAATGTGTTCTTTTTTTATAAGGGAAGTGGGGATCTTTGGAAGCAACTTAGAGAGGGAAATTTTAAAAGTTCTAACAGCTTATATTTCCATGCTTTACTTTGCTACACATTTTGTGATTTTAAATCTCTGCTGGAGTTCTCTCACCAAAGAGTACTTGCCCCAACCTGGATCTTGTTTTTAATCCAATTTTTCCTTTAACCAACCAAAACACCAACAAATATTAGGCTTTGGTTTGTAGGTAAGTAGGCTCCAGAGCTTTACATTATTTTAGAATTAATAGTGAAAATAATAAAGTATCAATACTGGCTCAAAAACCTGTTACAATATTTCTTTATTTTATTTAAAGAATTTATAAACCACCACCCACCATTCAAAAACATTGCAGCAATGTACAATACACAAATAAATACAAAGTTAAAACAGTACGTTGTTTTTTATACTGTGTGACATCTTTAAAAGTGTAGAGAGAAGCTCTGGCACAGAACATAGCTCTACCTAGATCATTCTTTATCTTTTTGTTGAAACAAAACTTCCCAATCTTAACATATGAAATGCAACAGAAACAAGAAAGGTCTACCATTTCCCTGCAATAAGGCCTCCAGGCTTTACTTCTATAAATGTATTCCAGTTCTCTCCTGAAAATGCCAAATAAAATTGCCAAATAAATGCCAAACAAAACTGTCGACTTTATGCAGTGCATCCTTTGCACATTACATTTCAGATGCAACATCTGGTTCTCCCCAGAGTCCTGCTTTTTACCCAATTTTCCAGCTGGATTGACTGAGGCAAAGGGAGGTCAAGCAACTTGCCAAGGTCAGGCAGTGAGCTAGTGCTTTACTAGGGATTAGAATTTAGGAACTGCCGAACTAATGGAACAAATAGCCTTCATGGTCCAAATCCCACAGGGATAGGCAAGTCACAAAAAAAGAGAGAGGATTAACCAAAAAGGGACTTGTCCGCTTGGGTAAGCAAAAGATGCCCAATACAGAAGAAATACAAACACTTTCAAGTTGCTGAACCATAATCCCAGGACCGCTGGTGCTTGTGTGCCAAATGTTTGGGGAGGATTTTAATGACTGGTAAGTGTGTGGTTAATATTTGAAGCCCCTGAAGCAGAGAAGGCCCGTGCATCTATATTTCAAAAGAATCGGAACAGAGCAAAACCTCCAGCCACCCCACCCCATCTTGTTTAAAGAAGCTCGGTTCATCACACTGCAAAGAAAGCCTCCTTATTTTCGTGGAGGGGTGTCGACTGTGCTCCGTGCAAAAGGTAAACAAATATTACAAGCCTGCCTGCCTCTCACCAGCAGCACATTTGAAACCAATGTCACCATTCTAGTTACAGAGCAAAAATGGAAACTGTCTGTTTTGATTTAAATCTGTCCCTAAGCAATTTCCATGAGTTAACGCGGCAGAAGTGCAAGTACAAGAACAAATAAACAAAGAAAGCCAAGCAGCTTCCAACAGGGCATCCAACCCCCACAGTTGCACTAATCTTAATGATCAATAAAGGGGGTGGGGGACACACTAATTTTACTACTGGATTGGAGAGTGGGGCATGGAAACACTAATTAAAAGTCAATTGCATACCTGAGTTCAAGTCTGCTTATGATTCATACACTTATTGCTGCAGTTCACATTGAAATGACAAAGAGCATTATAAGATGGCAGGAGGGCCTTTATGTCCCCTGGCTGTTCAAGAGTCTCTTCTTGCACTTTCTTAACGATGCCAGAATGACTCAGTTTCAATTTGCAGTTTTCACTTGCATTAAATAGACAAGAGATATGGACAAACAGCCACAGGGAGTTTTTAAGGGAGGCAAAAATAAGGTAAAGAAAAAAAAATATTTTTGGGTATGTGCAAGAAAAATGCACCTCAGAACTTTGGGCTCCGCCAGATGACCTGTTTCTTAAGCATTTACTCTGATGTGCAGGCACAAAGCTCATGCAGAGATTATATGATGTATGCTCTTTATTGAGTGTTTATTCTGATTTGTTTGCAGGGAGGTTATATGACAATAACACCTATCCTTATTTCCCTCTGATTTAGGGTTGCCATGAAGATTCGGACACAAAAGTTGTTGAGCTTTACAGGTATTTGCAAGATCGCAAAGAAATTGCTTGGGGCCACAGTATTCCGTATATGGACACACTTTGGAATGCATTTCCCCATCACTTTCCTAACTGCAAAACAAATTAAAAACAACTGTGATTTTGTTACTACAGAGCAATTTTATCTGATTTAATTGCACAAACCTAAATCTACAGTATGTGATAAAATCCCTTCCACAAAATGATGACAGCTGGAGGTGACCTGTGTCTTTGTAGCCTAACCCTAAACCAAAAAAATCAAGCCTGCTGGAATTATTTCCAGAGGAGCAACTGTGAACTCAACAAAAAACTTGTGGCAATTTAAGGACTAACACATTTATTATGTTCAGGGAAGTTTTTAATGGTTGATGTTTTGTTGTGTTTTTAATATTTTGTTGGGAGCCACCCAGAGTGGCTGGGGCAACCCAGTCAGATGAGCAAATAATAATAATAATACTATAATAATAATAATAATAATAATAATAATAATAATAATAATAATAATGGTGGTGGCATAAGCTTTCACGGACTAGAAACCACTTCACTGGATGCATGAAATGTTACTCTAAGTCACGGGTGTCAAACACAAGGCCCGGGGGCCAAATCCGGCCCGCCAGACCTCGTCATGTGGCCCGCCGAGCGCCCCAGCCAGTAGGACCCAGCAGCAGGACCTTGCTGCTGAAGCGCCGCGCCGACAAAGCGCCGACAAACACCTGGGGCCGGGGGGGTAGAAAGGCGGCCGGAGCAGCGCTGCGTGGAGTGCCCCGAGCCACAGCAGGAGAAGGAGGAGGCAGCTTGCTGGGTCAGCGCCCGGCAGCGCCGCACGGAGAGTCCCGAGCCTCTGCGATGCAGCAGTGCTCTGTAGCACTTTGAATCCCCCTCCTCCTGCCACGGCTCGGCGCCTGGAAACGGCTGCTGCTGCTGCAGCACAGACAAAGCACCCAGCAGCGCCGCGTGGAGGAGGAGGAATCAAAGTGCTACAGAGCACTGCTGCGTCCCAGAGGCTCGGGACTCTCCACACGGCGCTGCCGGGCACCGACCCGGCAAGCCGCAGCCTCCTCCTCCTCCTGCCTCACCTCCTCCTCCTCCTGAACGTGAGCTCAGCAGCGGCTCAGCCTCACGAACGTGCAACTCTGAGGCTTTACGCACTTCTCCTAAAACGGACACCCGCTGCCTCACGCTGCACGGGAAATGCTTTTTGCCCCTGGGTCCCTTTGCGCTCTTTTCTGGCGCTGAATCAAGGCGGCGACCCCCCCTTCCCTTTCTTTCTTTCTTCCTCTCTCTCGTTCTTATTCTTTCTTTCCCTCTCCTTCCTTCCTTATTTATCTCTGTCTTCTCTCCCTCTTTCTTTTTCTTTCCTTCTTCATTCCTTCTTTCCTACTCTTCTTTCTCTCACCTCTTTCCTTCCTCTCTCCCTCCTGCTCCCTCTTTTCTTTCTTTCTTTCTTTCTTTCTTTCTTTCTTTCTTTCTTTCTTTCTTTCTTTCTTTCTTCTTTACTTCCTTCCTTTCTTCCTTCCGTCCTTCCCATCTTTCTTCCTCTCCCTCATTCTTATTCTTTCTTTCCCTCTACTTCCTTCCTTCTTTCTCCCTTTCCGTCTTCTCTCCCTCTTTCTTTTTCTTTCCTTCTTTATTCCATTCCTTATTTCCTACTATTCTTTCTCTCCCCTCTTTCCTTCCTTCCTCTCTCCCTCCCACTCCCTCTTTTCTTCCTCCCTCCCTCCCTCCCTCCCCTCCCTCTCCCTCTCCTCAGAAACATAGGATGCTGCTTTATACTTCTGGCCCTTAAACCCTGGAACCAGGAGAGCAGCTCCAGTGAGTCAACCTCAGCCAGTCCCTTTGGTGAAGGGTGGTGGCTCACTGGCAGAACATCTGTCCTGCATGCAGAAGGACCCCAGCATCTCCAGGTACTAGTAGCTCTGCAAAGGTCCTGCATGAAACCCTAGTGAGCCTCCACTACCCAGTGCAGTTACCAAAAATCATTTTTCAATAAATTGTACAATAATTGTACATTTGAATATCTACTTGCCATTATTCTGACTATGTTTCTGCTTTCAGAGCTAGTTATTACTTACATTATTACAAAAAACAGTAATAATTGAATGCAGTGACAATAATTTATGATAATAAAGAGTGGACACATAGTCCTACAGATACAACCGGCCCTTTGAGGGTGACCAAACTGCTGATGCGGCCCCCGATGAATTTGAGTTTGACACCCCTGCTCTAAGTTGAGTGAGGGGGAACAGAGAGAAATGTTAGCAGTGCAATGCAAAAAAAGGCCTGTTGGAGCTATTCCAGGGGATAGAAAAGAGTTCAGTACTGGGTGAAAGGAATGACCTTATTTTGATGTTATTATTATTTTATTATTTATTTAATTTATATACCACCCTATACCCGGAAGTCTCAGGCCAGTTGGTTAAAGCTGAAAAAAGGAAAGATTGGACCGGCCCCCTGCTGAAAAAGTTTGAGGACCCCTGGTACTCTCTTGGTTGCTGTTTTTAAAAGGCTTCAGAGGCATAATTTGGCTAAAACTGGGAGGAGTCAAGGGTGGGCTTTATGGATGTAATTCAGGGCCCTCTATAGTTAAAGCTATGGTTTTCCCAGTAGTGATGTATGGAAGTGAGAGCTGGACCATAAAGAAGGCTGATCGCCGAAGAATTGATGCTTTTGAATTATGGTGCTGGAGGAGACTCTTGAGAGTCCCACGGACTGCAAGAAGCTCAAACCTATCCATTGTGAAGGAAATCAGCCCTGAGTGTTCACTGGAGGGACAGATCTGAAGCTGAGGCTCCAATACTTTGGCCACCTCATGAGAAGAGAAGACTCCCTGGAAAAGAGCCTGATGTTGGGAAAAATTGAGGGCACAAGGAGAAGGGGACGACAGAGGACAAGATGGTTGAACAGTGTTCTCGAAGCTACGAACATGAGTTTGACCAAACTGCGGGAGGCAGTGCAAGACAGGAGTGCCTGGCGTGCTATGGTCCATGGGGTCATGAAGAGTTGGACACAACTAAACGACTAAACAACAACAATCTTTTGCCCCACAATGGGGTTCTCCTACCTGGTTCTCTCTACCACAGACCGCTCACCATATTTGCACCATCCTGACTTCTCTTCACCAGGACTTGATGGTGTCTTGTTGGGTATCTTGTCTCCGCTGGGTTTTCCTAGTGGATACTAACATTAGTGCTTAAGTCAGTGGACACAAAGTGCATGTCTCCAAGGCACATGTTCTTATGGGAAAAAAATTGAGCTGCAGCATGTCAAAAGCCTAAGCAGGCCATGCTGGTCCAAAAGTTGCCAAAGCAGGTGGTCAGGTTATAATTGTAGCTGAAGTTCTGATACCACAAATTGTAAAGAAAAGCGCCAATTGTTTTTAATTTTTAATGCTCTTGTCTTCCTTCTGGAAAAAACATGGGAGAACTTCCGCAAGCAAGTCTCATATTCTGTATATTGATTCACTTTTTACTACAGGCATGTTCCATATGAATAACAGCCCTACAGAACGCAGTGAACAGGTATGCCAGGTGCTGTAGCATCAATTGCTAGACTAGTGCTAACTAATTCAAATTAATAAATGATGCTATTAAATTTTTATCTTAAAGATACTGATTCCCCAGTGACTCGGAGAAGCATGCCCTAAGTGGATTCCCTACAGGGAATTGAACTGCATTCCTCAAGGTAGTTACTCTAGCGTGAGCCCATCAAAATCTGTGGGACTACTTCAGATATAACTGGATTGAGGACTGAAACATAATTCCCTTTAGGATCAAAGTGCCAATCAGACAGCCTGTAACAAGTGCTGAATTTGATGCGTAGATTCTACAATAATTGACATATGCAAATTTCATATGTAGGCGATAGAGATGCTCACTAAAGTAATAGAGTATTTCTCTGAAGCATCTCAGAGGTGAAGCCCATAGCAAGGGAAGAATGGGAAAGATATATTAATGTCATGTCATTCTAGCCACTGCTTTTAGATACATTTGTGTATTTATTTTATACAGTTACATGCTGAAGCTTTGCCATTGTTTGGTACTTTTACTAACCTTTTAGCAACTCCCCATTAGCTACAGTTATTTGACATTAAGCGAAAATTAATATGTTCTTATCACCTGTGTCTTATATATCTTTTTTTCTAACTAAATCTGTTGGCGCTTCTTACATTATGGTGAGGATGGGGCGGTAGGGCGTGTTGAATTTTTCAAATTCCAAATATGAAGGGTGCTAAAAAGTTGTAACATGACTTGGGAATTCAAAAGGTGTTTTGGTTAAATCAATATAATTTAGTTTTGCTTAGTAAGTAAAATGTGTGTAAATTGCATAGAAATCAATTTCAAAAGGTAAAATTAAAATTCTTTGGTTTCCTGAAAGCAGTTTATGTGCTTCTTCATCAAACGTAGATTTTTCAAGCTAAATGTTGTCAAATCAAAAGGCCCATCTAGTCCAGCATTCTTTTCCCACAGAAGCCAAACTGATGTTGATGGGGAGCCTGCAACCAGCTGTTCCCCTACAATCAAATAAATCAATAGAAATACTTAAATAACTGAGGTTCTCCCCTCCAGCATAAAGCCTGCCTCCACAAACATAAATCCTGACTATGCACATGTGCACCTTAGCACAACAAGATTCTCACCTAACTTGTGATTTCCAGCAATTGGTACTCTGCATCATGACTAGTAGCTCTTGATAGTTTTATCCTCAATGAATTTGTCTAGTTCAAATTGGTCACCATCACTGCCTCTTGTGGGAGCAAATTCCATAGTTTACCTATGCACTCTGTGAAGAAGTGCTCTCTTTTGTCTTTCCTGAATCATCCAACATTCAATTGCCTTGGATGCCCCAGAGTTCTAGGATTATGAGAACTTAATATACCTTTTCACTTATCGTGGTCTATGCTCCCTCCTAGCACTGCTCAGAGAGTCTCAGTGGCCAAAGACTAAAACACACATGCTAACCATGAACCACTATGATGAGTCTGGCAAGAGAACAGTAGATATACGTTCCCCGTCATTATTCCTGGCAACTGTTGAGGGTCCTCCCACTTAGTGGAAGTACTTGGTTTACCTGGGTGGCCCATGCACCACTTGTTCAGCACATAGAGCTATTCACATGAGCTGTGTGTGTGTGTGTGTGTGTGTGTGTGTGTCCCAAAAAGGGACAGGGTTATGCATCAGTGGGGAACTATTAAATGAAACATGGAAATTCTAAAAATGTTGAATGCATGAAGTGTTGCTTATGTCTTAAGTGTAAAATCTGAGTGCAACAGAGAGAAGCAAGTTAGATTTAAATAATCCACAGTTTAAAAGTCCTCCCAGTGGGCTTTACATATTACTGAGCCAGAGAATGACAACCTCTCTCCCTTTAAATCCCCTGTCAGGGTACCTGAGTGCCAGGTTCCCCAATACATCAGGTTACCTGGCACCTTCGTCGGTGGGAAACAGTTTTCCATACTAAAACTGTATAATAAAACATGGAGAGCCTTGTCGTATATATGGACTTCACTGTAGATTGTCATTTTTATTTTATTTTACTGTAGATAGAATTTTAGAGATTAATAAAGCATTTGGAATGACTCAAATGTGCAACAGTTTGTTGATGTGAAAGTTCACTGGGATATAAGCAGGCTCCCCCCCATTGCTTCTCACCCCCCTCTCAATTTCAAGTCCCGCAACTGTAAATTAAACCACTTATTCACTCTGACAGGCAGGCAGCAGAACACAGATATAGTAATCTGCCAGTCTAGAATCTGGTATGCATTGGGAGTCATGAAATAGATCTCAGCAGGCTGAACACTGTGCACCCACCCATTTTACAATACTGTGATTACGGCAGGTAGGTGGTTCAAATAACTCTGCATTTCAGATATGCAGGAGTCCAGTGTAATGTGTAGTATGATTTACTCAGGTTTGTCAGGATGCATGCTGTAATAGCATGGTTGGTGCAATGTCCCACTGGCTTGTCTTTCATGCTTTTTGATCTCTAGACCTTTATGAAAACGATATCTTAGCAAAACTGTTTGGGAGAGGACACTTTAAGAGGAATAGGGAGAATGGCACTAGTTGGCGCATAGCACCTTTTATTGTGCTCTCCTTACAAACTGAAAGGTGCTGAGTTCTGAAAACCACACCAGCTGCTGTGGAAGTGCTTTCCCCTTTTTGCAAGTACTTGTTTTACTTTAGTTAGCAGGATAGGGCAGGCTCAAAGGCACTCCTTTCTCTAGCTTGCTTCAGATTGCAGGGTCGGGCACTGAGAACACAAAGTCTGGTGCACGGCCCAATCTAAGCTTTGATTCCGCCCCCCTCCACCTGCCTGAATAATTTGCATATGTCATAATGTGAATATAGGTTAAAGTACAAATGCAATATCTGCATTCTATCTATGCGGAACATTTGTATATTATCCCATTTCTGACCAAATGCATCGTTACTACCAAACTGGGTGCACCTGAAAAGTAACACTCTCCATTTTCCTGCTTATCACATCTTCTCTAAAGAAACAAACATGCATCAGGGTAAGCAACATGGTGCTCTCTAGCTGTTGTTGGACTACAACTCCCATCAATTCACATTTCCATCCAAAGGTATTTACATATCCTTATGATACCTATGTGGGCCCAGGATCCCCACAATATACAAGCGAGCCAAGGGCAGACTTTGGTAATCTTTCATAATATGGTGCCCTGTGTGAGCCCAAAATTTAGCTTTGCTGTGTTTTATTTTTATTTTAAATTATTAAATTATTTTTATTTTAAATTCTTCTTCTTCTTCTTCTTCTTCTTCTTCTTCTTCTTCTTCTTCTTCTTCTCCTTCTCCTTCTCCTTCTCCTCCTCCTCTTCCTCCTCCTCTTCCTCCTCCTCTTCCTCCTCCTTCTTCCACCTAGTGTTGGCCTCTGTGCCTTGTTTCTTCTCATTCTTTCTTTGGCGATCACTCGTAGCCAAGTAAGATTGTCTTCCATAAACACGGTTTTAACAATGAGTCCGTGAGTGACTGTGGAGGCCAATTCTGGATCCACACGTCCTTCCACAGTGGGGGCATTGGTTTCTGTGCGGGAGTTGATCACGGTGTAGATTTGCCAAGCGTGCCTTCCTCTTAGCACATTTCTCTCTTGAGTCCTGAGATCGAGTGTCTTCAAAGCCCATGACACCTTTGGTAAAGGCTGTTCTCCAACTGGAATGCTCACAGGCCAGTGTTTCCCAGTTGTCCATGTTTATATTACATTTTTGTAGATTTGCCTTGAGACAGTCTTTAAACCTCTTTTGTTGACCACCAGCATTACGCTTTCCATTTTTAAGTTCAGAATAGGGTAGTTGCTTTGGAAGACGATCATCAGGCATCCGCACAACATGACCAGTCCAACGAAGTTGATGTTGAAATTAGTGAGTTGTTGGCTTCACATCTTGAAACGCTTGCTTGAGACAGTCCTGTCCCACATAGAATAGAGGTATATAAAGAAATGCATGGTGTGAAGAAGTGGACAGGGAGAGTTTTGTCTCCCTCTCTCATGATACTGGTTGCAACCTGGCCACTATTTGGGGAGAATTATTTCCAATTTCTAAAAATAAAAAGAAATGTGTGAGGTCAGGCCACAGTTTGGTAAAACTCATGTTTTAAACTCTATAGTCAGTTATAGTGTTTAATACTTAAGCTATGACAGGGAAGTCATTTATGTTATGCTTTTCTTCCATAAGCCTTTCTTTTCTTTGATGACAGTCTGTATGGAAAAAAGCTGTGTACACGTCTAACAGTTTTTATCTGTTCTTAACAGAATACAGGGAAGAGGTGTACCATTCTGTGGTTTAGAACAGGGGTCAGCAAACTTTTTCAGCAGGGGGCCAGTCCACTGTTCCTCAGACCTTGTGGGGGGCTGGACTATATTTTGAAAAAAAATATGAACGAATTCCTATGCCCCACAAATAACCCAGAGATGCATTTTAAATAAAAGGACACATTCTACTCATGTAAAAACATGCTGATTCCCGGACCGTCCGCGGGCCAGATTTAGAAGGCGATTGGGCTGCATCCGGCCCCCGGGCCTTAGTTTGGCGACCCCTGGTTTAGAAAGTCAACTTAAGAGGAAAGGTATGTGTCTGAAATGATCCCAGTTTAATCTATGGGCTGTCAAGACTTAATGAAAAGGGTGAGACGATGGAAACTTTATTGAGTTTGGTGCCACTGTGAAATCTTCTTAACCTATTCCTGTTTGTCATTGTTAAAAGTCACAACACCCAGAGTGGTGTCTAGAATTGTGGGAAAGTCTTCTGTCAGGCTGCTCACAAGAGAAATATGGCTTCAGCTATGGCTCAATATAGGGCCACATATTTATTTAATAGAGATTGGGAATCTCTTTCAGACTGAGGGCCACATTCCCTACTGGGGAGCTTTCTGGGGGCTACATGGCACTGGTGGCTGGGGAAAATGACAAGCGTGGGCATGGTCAGAGAGGAAGGTTAGCAGAGCAGAAATTGTGAATTTTGGCCTTCCCACTCACACATCCCTCTCTGCACTTCATCCATGCAAGCAAGAAGTATCAAGAACACATTTCAAGCATGTAAAGGCACTCAAAGAGAGTGCAAAGCGGAGGTGGAGAGGGGGGTGGCTCTGGAGAGGGTAAGCCCTGGGGCTTGAGGTTCACCTTCCTTGATTTACAACCTCTGTATGTCACTTTTCCTTAAAAGTCCAAGGTTAACAATTCAAACACACCCACCCACCCATACAATATCGCAACTGAAAACAGAGGTAAAAGCCTATAAGGCAAAATAAAGCGTAATTGACAATAAAAATAGCATGAAGGAAAACAGTTGGCAGACAGAGACAACATCAGAAAAAAACACAATCATTGAAAGTATATATGATCATTTAGAATAAGAGCTGGCTAACCCCACAGGAGTCAACTAGCAAAGTCTGTTTGGGACTGCTACTTTAGCGATGAGTGGTATTTGTTTTGCATAAAAATAGGGAGGCAAAATTGCTATGCATAATTTCTGGGGGATAATCTAAGGCAGCTACTTGGGAAAAAATATCATGCAGTTTCCAGGCTCAGAAAAACTTTAGGAAATTTCATGAATGACACACACAACCATGCTGGAATGTAAAAACGTTAGTGACATCAGTTCCCAGGAGTTATACCAATCCCTGGCAGTATTTTATCTTTTTTGTTTTTGTTTACCTAAGTGCAACTTTTGTGCCCATTTGTATACTTTTTCTGTGAACTTAGTGTGTCTTGTCTTGCCACCTTTTATTCTTGTGCACCGACTGACTATAATTTTGGTATTTTCATGTCACCTCTTTCCTTTCACCTCCAGCTGCCAAGGAAAATTAGTACTTAGCTCGAGCATACCTGTGTTCCTTCACAGTGGTGTTTAATGGATAGCAAAGGCCGGTGGCTTGAAAATGACTCTCAGTTCAAAATTGCTGCTGACAAGGAATCAAAGCTCTATGCATGTGCATAAATAGCAAGGGGAATAAGTCTACTAATGCCAGCATTTTACAGCATACAGAGACTGTGAGATGGCCTGAGTATAAGGATGATTCTTGCAGTCAGATGCTGATACAACCTTTTTTCACACGGCATAAAAACATATCTTCTAGAATATCGACAACTGCATTTAGACAAGGAGACTCCCGGCATCCCCATTGGATGGCTAAGTGTTTATAGCCATCACAGTGTTCTTGTTTATGGCCTGTGGTTTTGTCAATTCTTCTCTGTAATTTCCATACTGAGGGCCTACTCTAAGGTCTGCATATATTTACATGTTTTACTTGTAAGCTTTTAAGCATCAAATTATACAAAATAGAGGTGAGACCTCTGCCAGTTGAATCTTCGTCTTATTGTTTCCATTGTGCCGGGTTCCGGCGAGATAAATAAATAAGTAAGGATGCAAATTGGTATGAAATACATGACAGCTCGCGTTCCACAGGTTCGTGTTTTATGACATTGCTGGCCCATAGCCACTTTAGCTATTTCGTTGTCTGAAGGATGTCCTTGATTCGCTCTCGTTGCCACTGTAATGACAAGGCTGCGCAGTCTGTACATACACTGCTGTCAGATGCGGAGCTCTTGCTCCTTTGGCATCCTCAGGGTACAAGATGGAATGCAGAAAGGGAGTTGGTGGCTACCAGCTTGGTTTGGGCAGGACTGAGTCTTCAGGCCTTCACTGGAGCTCTCTAAAAATCATTTCTAGTACCTTTCCAGAGGCCATTTGCAAGTCAAAAAAGTTAGCGTGTGTGGCTTTTCGGCATTTTTTCAAGAGAACAGGGGAAGAATCACGTTTTAGGACTGGGAGCAGACCTTTACTTGGAGCAGATCCAGAGTGACACTGTTATGTACTGAGCTGAATCATAGAACAATAGGATCCAGAATCAGCAGTCTGATTGGTCCTCAGGAGCCACCCAATCTAACTCCAGGTGGAAGTGAATCCGCAACTTGATTGGCCTGCAGGAGCAGCCAATCAGGCTGCTGGCAGAAGTCAATCCACAAACTGATTGGCCCACAGGTGTAGCCCTGTAGTAGCCAATCACACAAAGGCCATTGTGTAAATAATGTATATAAGCAGATGGTTTTGGGAAAAGGGCATTCTTCTCCTCTTCTTCTCCTTGATGACTACGAGCTGAATAAAGAGCATGAAATTCACTCTCGACTCCGAGTATATTTCAGACACTGTGGTTTGTTGCTAACTTTTACTCAGAGTAGACCATTGAGATTCATGGGCCTAAATTAGTCATGCCCATTATTTTCAATGCGTCTGCTCTGAGCAGGAGTAATATTGGATATTGTCATGCATGATGATGTAACACCGTTCAGAGGAAGCATTGTGGGAAAGACATAGCCGCTAGGCTATTCGGAGGAGCAAAATGCAGAGCAATAATCGTTGTTTTTTTAAGGCGAAGTCTTTTTTTATGGTAAGAGGATTAAGACAACAAATGGAACCTGGTTAGCTTTGCCGTGGGCTGACGATCATCAGCTTGTGGTAACACAGAGGTGGGCTTTTCTACTTGCGCAACCAGTGTTGTGGAATGCTTTCTCTGCTGAAATATAAAAGGCCTTATTGGTACTGGCATTCGTACTAGAATCATACCAGCTCCCGAAGACACACCTGTTTAAACAAGCATTGTCCTGATCTTCTGATATGAACCTGCTGCTTTAATGGCTGTTTTTACTGTTTTAATCGGTAGGCTGTTTTAATGGGCTTGTTTATTGTACCTTTTAATTGTGGATACTTATTTCAACATTAATGTAATGGTTTTATTATGTGTTTTAATTATGTGTGGCTATTTTTAAATTAATTAATTAATAATTTCCAGGTAAAGCTCTATGTCTCTTAAAACATTTTGAAATTGTTCTCTTCCTGTCTGCACATGGATTGCTTGTAGTGTTCACCCTTTTTTTTTAAACCCAATGCCTATTGAAAGTCTGCAAAAAAAGAATCACAGTAGAACTTTCAGCCCAGCTGATTTCAACACTATTTTCAATTTGAAGCTAAATATAAAATGAAAGGAAATATAGCAATAGCAAAAATCTGTCCATAACTACTTATTTTCACAATAACAATCCATCTCTGTCTCATTTATACCTAATTTAGATCCTGAAAATTGCAGCGTGGGTTGCCAGCTCTTCAATATTTCTGTAATTCCTAGCATTTCTTAGAAACACAGCTAATTTAACAAGCTTAATTTGTCCTCATAGCATATACAATAATTTCTATTAATGGCAAATCAACATGTTGAGCCAAATGAATGAAGACAGCTAAGGACACCGTTACACATCAATATCACGGCCACAACCAAACTCAAGTAAAATCGTATAATGAAGCAGCATGAGAGAGTTTGACTTCATGTTGACCAAACAGAAGCCAAGACTGAATATGCTTCCTTCCCTTGACTTTCCATAAGATACTGTACTGTGAGAGGCTTTGGAAAGTGACATTTCTGTTTTGCACTTTCAAGGAATTCATCTTTAACTGTGATGTGACAGCACCTATACTGTGGAACTCCCTGCCAACTGATGTTTCACTGGCACCTTCATTCTAATGTTTCTGACAATTGTTAAAACCTTTTTCATTTAGGTAAGCCTACCTAGACGTGAATATTTGATATCTTCAGTATTTCTGTAATTCCTAGCATTTCTGGCGGTTCCTTCATTGCGCGAAGAGAAAAACAGCTACCAGATTTTTTAGAAGACACCTGAAGGCAGCCCTGTTTAGGAAGGCTTTTAATGTTTAATCAATTATTTTATTTTATTTTTCTGTTGGAAGCCGCCCAGAGTGGCTGGGGAAACCCGGCCAGATGGGTGGGGTATAAATAAATAATAATTATTATTATCTACTTGAATATGAAATTAGTTTTGTTTTACTAAAACAAACAAACAAACAAACAAACAAACACCTGCTCATTTTACTTTTTTGGGGTGGGGAGGGGAGGAAACCAGCTTGTTTTTAACATCTGATTTTATCATTTTTTTCAAATGTATATTTTATATTTTATGTAAGTGGCTTAGAGGTTTGGAAGATTAAGCTGTGTCTAAATCATGTTAAATATAATAAATAAAATAAATTCGGAAGTAATGGAGAAAGCCAATGAAACTCTCCTTTTCAGAGATGTTCTCAGTGCCCCCTCAGTATGTAATCAGGAAGCCGCCTGCCAATCCCTGGACCAGTTTTGGAATGATAACAATAAAAGTTTCTGATTTGTTTGTTTTTATAAATCAATATAGTGACTGAAAGCATGTATGTAGACATAATTCCTCCCATATTAAAAAGTGGGCCAGGAGTCACACTGTGCACTATCTTTTTAAATATACTGTATTAAAATATACTGTATAAAAATGAATTTTTTCACAGCACCATTAAGTGAGTAGAGAGGAAAAGCACTCTGTGCCTGCATTGACTCCAGATGCTCACTTTTCCCTCACAATCCAACTGCCAACCAGTATCTTACATCCCATAGCAGGAGGTAGAAAGATTTCACCGACAGAACTGCTGAAGTGGGAGACTGCAAAGATCACTTTAACATCAATAGACTAATGCAATGCTCTTTTTGTAACGTTGTGAATAATATTGAACCAAATGTAATAAAGCAAGATAAAAGATATGTCCTAAAATAAATATCCCAAGTTCCCAAAACAAGAGGATTCTTAGAACAAATAAAGTAGTAAAGGTAAAGGGTCCAGTCACGGACGACTCTGGGGTTGCGGCGCTCATCTCGCTTTACTGGCCGAGGGAGCCGGCGTACAGCTTCCGGGTCATGTGGCCAGCATGACAAAGCCGCTTCTGGTGAACCAGAGCAGCGCATGGAAACACTGTTTACCTTCCTGCTTGGAGTGGTACCTATTTATCTACTTGCACTTTGACATGCTTTCAAACAGCAGGAGCTGGGACCAAGCAACGGGAGCTCACCCCGTCACAGGGATTCAAACCGCCGACCTGTTGATGGGCAAGGCCTAGGCTCAGTGGTTTAACCCGTATAGCCCGCCCCCAAAGGGTTACATGTTCCACAGCAGGGCTGGGGGAATTTGTGGCCCTCCAGATATGGCTGGACTCTGAACTCCCATCAGCCTCAGCCACCATGACCAATGGTCAGGGATGATGGGAGCTGTAGTCCAACAACAACTTCTCCCATATACCAAGTCTAGGATCTCAAAGGAGTTGATGGCTGCCAGCGCTATACAGAGCATCCTTTGCAGGATCACGAAAACAGTGCTGTCCTAACCATGCCTACTCAGAAATAAGTCCTATTTAATGCAATAGGGGTAGACAAATCTGCCAATTTTGGTTCTCTCAGTTACTCATATATTCGCCAATCTAAAATTCAGTTCTCTACAATTTTGCATCATTTTTTTTTTTGAAATTAATCAACATTTCATTGTGAATTTCCTCTGTTAAATACATTTTGGTGTGCAGTTTTGACAAATATATACAATTTCCCACATGTTACATTCACAAATCTATACGTTTTTGGGCACACTTCTCCCTAGTGTATGCATTTTTGGTAGACATTGTTTGGTTGAAAAACTGCACCACCACATTAGAAGTGTGAATTTCGAAGGATTGTTGTGTTTCAGCTTTTGTATTTCTTTGAGAACTGCAAACTACATTTTCTCATTATTACAATATAAACAAAACTGAATCTGTGCCCCATTCCTACTCCAAGGTAAGTGGAGTAAGGATTGTAGTCAAAATTATTAATTGCTACAGTGAACTCACCACAGAAATGACAAACACATTTTAAGCTCGAAATATATATATATAAAAATTGTCCAGTTGCATCGACTAAACAACAACAACAACAAAATCTTAGAGACCAACTAAGTTTGTTCTTGGTCTAAGCTGTCTGCCATAATCTGACTGAAAAGGGAAACACAAGCAGGTTGGTTTTAAAATGTATTGCTAGTGGGGAAGCAGTAAATTACTATGTATGAGGGATATGCAAAGTGGGAGGCTTGGCACTTTTCCTGGAACAGCCTGGCATACAAGCAGTTAATGCCATCCTTCCTTTTCCCCCTCCCATTCTGTGCTTGCTTTAGGATCCGGCAAGGCTCCAAAATATTTTATTGATTTGCCATTGTCATTTATAATCCAAAGATGGCCACTTCCAAGATTTTGCCTTTGACCCCACAAACTCTAAGGTCAGCTATGCAGATTTCAAACTCTAGGAATCAATGAAATTCCTTTTTACAATTGAGCCCTTGTCTGTGCATGTCATCTGAGGCACAGAATCTAATGAAATACTAACTAAAAACCAAATGACATCTTTTTAGGGGTTTTTCTTCTTCTTCTTCTTCTTTTTAAACGGCACTCATGTATTTTTGAAAAGGTGTGTTATATTTTCTTTTATAAAGTCCATGGGAAAATAGTTTTTATCTTTCTGTGTCTTCAGGAAAAAAAAATCTACCTCAAGAAATTTCTTTAACAAAGAGAACATTATTTCAGACTCTAACATTTCTGTCTGCCTATTATCATTAGTCATAAGCTAAGCCCTGCACTAAATGTCTAGTGAGCACAGATAATGTTCATTTTGTCTGGAAGACAGGTTGCCGCCTGTCAAGGAGAGATGGAATAAATGACAGGTTTGGACTCTGTGCCTTGCAGGCATATTAGGCTAAGAAATCGCCAACATGATGAAAAATTATTTTGTCAAAAATTTGTAGGTCACCCATCATTGTCTAATGTATTCCGTGATTAATTGCTAGCATAGATCAGCATTATGTCTTTCCAGTGAATCGCTTAATTGTTGCCTGCTTCATGCTCTTAATGTAATGATGAGGCATCTGGCTCTTTCACATGTGCTTTCAAATGCCAGCTTTTGCATCCAGGTTACAGGAACAGTAACATTGAACTTAAAGGACTACTTGAAATGGGAACTTCCAGAAACCCTTCTCTTTCTGCCTCTTCTTCTTCTTCTTCTTCTTCTTCTTCTTCTTCTTCTTCTTCTTCTTCTTCTTCTTCTTCTTCTTCTTCTTCTTCTTCTTCTTCTTCTTCTTCATATTTTTATGGCTGTGCACACGGTAGGCTGAGTGTTAGTGTTAATGTATGTAGATTTTATTTCTGACGAGTGATTATTTGACTGCTCATTTTACGAAGATTTATGGTGTGCTTTCTATCTCCTGACTGCAGCGCTACTCTTATCTTTAATAAAAGAGATGAGGACATTAATCAGCCTTTGTCAGGAGTCCTGACTAAGACATTAAATGTACTATATGGGATAGGTAAACACGCTCCAGATCCTTCTCTACTCCAGTAGATCAGGCAAAAAAACACTCATTATATTTATCATAATTTCACATCTGCTGTTTTTGAAGCAATGTACCATGAGGCCATAAACTGTATTACAACTGTGCATAAATTCAACTGATTTGTGGCTGGAGTAACTAATTCCTAAAGTACATTTTAGAAAAACAAGCAGTGAGCCCTGAAATTGCAATTCCATAAAGGCACTAAATTACTGACTGAGGAATCAAGAATTTGCTTGATGTGATTCTGCAGTGACCATTTTATAAAAAGTGACAGTGTGCCTGTGATTGAGTCAATAAAATAAGGACGAATGAGCCATACACTCAAACAAGATTAAAGAGGAAGACAATGACAGAGGACAGACACACGGGATATAAATAGAAGAAAGTGTAATGTTTCCCCCAAAATAGCTTTAGGATGTGACTATTAATAATGTGAACATTAATTTGTCACCGATCATTTAAATGCTTGGCGGTGGTAGGTACTCCTAACACCTTATTTTTAGCTGAGAACAGGTGCAATGATAAGGGATGGGAATGCATGTAATTTATGAGAAAAAGGCTGAAGAAACCTTTTAAAAATATGACACAGAGTTAAACTGCCTGGATGTTAGCATTTGAAAATTGGGATTAACCAGAAAATTGCCTTACTTTACAACTGGATTAAATGGGAGGAAATGTCTGGTCAAATGGATTGCAATAAATAGACAATATTGGTCTTCTCTTAAAATGAAAGCAGACATAGAATTGCACAGCAGAAATTGGATTTTGTATCTCCACATCAATGTTATGGCTGCCATTCTGAGTTTAAGCACACTTGCTTGGAAGGGAATCCCATTGGTTTTGGTGGGATTTACTTTCGAATAATAGTCCAGATCTCAATCCATTTATGTAAGAGTAAGTTTCAGTGTTTATGAGATGATGACGTTGATGATGATGAGGATGAGGGTGGAATTGGTGTAATGTTGGTCAAAATATCATTGTCATCAATACTTGTTAAAATTAAGGAACACACTTCTATGACAAAGCAGTACCTTACATCTCTGCATGATATTAACCCATCTTCCTCTCCTCTTTGTTGGAGATGGTGCACTAGAATAGTTTCTATGTACCACATGTGGTGCAAATCTAAAAAAATGTAGTATAAACACCAGGGAAACACTGGCCTGCAAGCGCTCCAGTTGGAGAACAACCTTTACCAAAGGTATCATGGGTTTTGAAGACACTCGAACTCAGGATGAAAGGGAGAAATGTGCTAAGAGGAGGGCACGCTTGGCAAACCCTCACCATGATCAGCTCCCTCCTGGAAACCAATGTCCCCACTGTGGAAGGACGTGTGGATCCAGAATTGGCCTCCACGGTCATGGACTCACTTTTAAAAACGTCTTTATGGAAGACAATCTTACTCGGCTACGAGTGATCATCAAAGAAGAAAGACTTGTGACAGAATACAGGTATTTTGGGCGACAATATGTGATGAAATAAGTCTCATAATGCAGCAAACAATACAAAGCTCACCACAATTGGCTTTTCTGAACATTTTTCATGACCAACTCACATAGTGGAGGAAAAAGGTCTGGCCAGCAGCCTTGATGGATAAATTGACTAAACATATGAAGGCATTAAACCCAGAACTCACACAATTTTGCTGAAGTATGGCACCCAGATATATCCTTTCCTACTAATAACACAGAAACCTGGCATCCACCTGCTATGTGTGCACAGGGTGGTAAAATAATGCAAAGGTGGTGGCTGGGAGGTGGATGCGGGGGGGGGGGGAGGGAGGGATAACCTCTTCTGTTTAGTCCTGTTTTGTATTAAACTCAATAAAGATATATTTTATTTAAAAAAATACCTTTGCAATTACACCATCAGGGCGCACAGAGCTGTACAAAGTCACATAAGCCAAACGAAAAGTTCCTGCCCCAAGATATTGACAGTCAGTATTTTAATGATGTGGAAGACCAGCAATGGCAACAAACAACACAGAGAAAGGAGGCAATTGAATTTACTTCTAATTACTATCCCAGGCTAAAGTAAAGTCAGGATTGTGTGACGCTGGGTCCTCATATTATGAAAAAGCTATGCATAATTTTATAACCCACTACACAGGCACAAATGGAATCCAATGGATCCAATGCATTTGATAGCTGAAAGACGCTGTTCCCGGCACCCCTGAGGTTGAGGAAGTTTTAAACTGCTTTTAGTTCTTTTCTTTTAAAAAATGTTTTATCCTTATTGTGTCTGCCATTCTGGGCTCCTCTAATAGAACAGGCAATCCTGTTGTGAAGTCCTTGCTGCACTATGCAACACTGAGACCCACTGGGCTCTTGGCATGGTTGTTCCCAACTGCCCTTTCCAGCACTGCAGAGCCATTCTGCACCTTGGTATGCCAGAGACCCGAGGGCTGAGGAACAAGCTGGATGGCGACTAGAACGCAAGTGGCAAGAGACATGCTGTGAAGCCAATTGAACATCGTCCCTACTGTCTGGCGGTGAGGGGAGCCAACCCCCCCCCCAAACCCATCTCTCTGCTTCCATTGCATCAAGTGGAACTTTTTTTGATTTGTGTTGACCTTGACCTCAGGGAATGGTTTAGACCAGTGGTTCCCAATCAGCTAATTACTGAGGACACCCTATTTTTCAAAAGCCAAACCATGTACCCCCTACTTTTGAATATTTTGATAACTCTATTGTAGTTCAACTGTGCAACCTTCTTTGGAGGTCTTTAAGCAGAGGCTTGACAGCCACCTGTCAGGATTGCTTTGATGGTGTTTCCTGCTTGGCAGGGGGTTGGACTAGATGGTCCTTGTGGTCTCTTCCAACTCTATGATTCTATTCTATGATTCAAAGCGATTTTTTTGAAGAAAATGTGGGGTAGTCGCTAATAAGCAAAGGAATACAGGCATGCTTGTAGAACAGCACCTGTGCTACCTTCACACACACTTATATGAACAGTGTGCCTTTTAATCTATGCACTAGCACATTTATTTATTTATTTATTTATTTATTCAAGAGACAGAAAAAGCCCCGGTCCTTTTGAACTCCAGCAGTAAAGCATGTGATTTCCTCTTTTAAGCATGCTGCCCTACCCTCCATCTGCCCACTGCACAGTAATGGCTACAAATCTGTAGAGATTATGGTCTGTGTACATCTCTTTGTTCTCTATGGAAGTAAAAAAAAATGGTTTAAGTCCCACACACAGAGTCCCATCCTTTCCATTTCCTACTATCAATCTGTTCATCACTGAGCATTTCTCTCCCTGACCTTATTACTTTACTGAAATTAAGCTTGAAACAATCTGATGTCAGGTGCTATAGTATATCTCCTTTTATTGCCTACCTTGCTGAGGCCTTCCATATTGCTAATGCTGCATCTCATTTTAGATAGGTTTAGCCAGATATATACCCCCTGGATTATAGAGAATCTGATGGATTGCATTCTGCACTGTGGGACTGTAGGATAGTCTCTTTTTTTAAAAAATGCATTCTATAGAACAGAGGTGAATTCACACAGAGACACTCGGCTGGTATTCATCGTTCTTTTGGTATCAGCAAGAAATCTTGCATATTCACCAGAGATGCATAATTGCTGGAAGATTGATGTTGGCCTCAGCTTTTTTTCTGATTAATACCTCAACCCTATCTGTATTTGCTTAGAAGCATGTCCCATTGATCTCAATGGTACTTACTGAAGTATAAGGTGGGAAGGACGGTTTGTTGCAGTTTCAGGACTCCTTCAGGAATCGGTGGGAAGGTGATTATTATACGGTATCCAAAGAGATTTGCTCAGAGATGAGTGCTACAAGGAAATGCAAGCTGCATTTACATCTGCTGTACTTCCCTTGTCAGAAGTTGCAGGAGGGCTGTGTGTGAGCTTTGCAGAATTCAATTCATGCATATCACAACTCCATTCATTCCTAAGGATGCATTTGGCGTTAATATAATAAATCACTTCCTGCAAACCGGTTTAGTGTGTTCTTATCGTCTCAATCACACCTTTTTTGGGGTGTGTGTGTGTGTGTGTGTGTATTTATTTATTTAAACAATGTATCTATTGCTTAACTACAAACATCTCTAAGCAATGGGCAAGAAATACAATGCAGGCGAGGTGAAAATCTAACAGCATGTGGACAGGTAACATTGCAAGATTCTAGACTCTGCTACACAACTTGAAACTGATCCTTCATTCATCAAACACTCAACTGGAGAGCCTCTTACTTCACTGAGTGACAATGTCATAAAGGATCTTTCTACTGATCAAGTGCATAGGCATTGGATCACGCAGACCTTAGGGACAGGAAAACTCACAGATCTGGCCCTTCTTGAAATTGGTCCAATTCAAGGTGGTTAACAGCACCAAACAGGCTTTGTCGTGTATAGGTTTCAAAACATGGCCTTAAAGGCAAAACCCACAACAACTTAAGGCCTATCTGATGAAGTGTGCATGCACATGAAAGCTCATACCAAAATTAAAACTTAGTTGGTCTTTAAGGTGCTACTGAAGGAATTTTTTTATTTTGTTTCGACTCAGACCAACACGGCTACCTACCTGTAACTACAACTTAAGACTATTAGTGAAATATATCATTTGCGTGTACTGCCCTTAGTTTAGCATCTAAGTAAAACACTCTTGGGGGGAAGGCCACACCACATCTTGTTTCAGCTGCAGTGAGAAGGTTGCAGTGGATGCAGTCTTGCCAACCATCCAGCGCTCAGTGTGGTATGCATTCAGTGAAATGATAATCCAGACACTCTTATGCTCCTATGACAATGAGGAGAGGAGAGCTGGCATCCAAAAGATCATTGACTTGAAGGGTGGAGATGATGACACACTGAGAGATATTTCTGTATGTCCAAGGAAGACATCTTGCATCAACCCCAGTGCTTCATCCTTGTTGGACCTGATAGATTGGTCTGATAGGGTATATGAACCTCCTTTGACATGTAAACTTACAATGGAAGTAGAGAAGTTCATTGACAAGCCTATGCAAGTTCCACGGGGGCCTTATTATGGTGAATATATAGAGAGGTGTGTGAAACAAGCCACAGAGGCAGCAGGCAATGTTTATACACACACGAGAAACATGAGGGCTACACCAAAGGCCAAAAAGCAAGTCGCCGGCTAATATCCAAGAATGAATCAAAGGACAACTTGATGAAATGGTTTATTATTATTATTTCTTATTAACTGATATCATTATTTTCTAATGTTTTGTGATTACAAGGTCATGTTGTATGTTTAGTAGGATATGTTTTATGCAGAGAAACTATGTTTTTATAGTATTACCTGACACTTTCAGAAGGGAAAATTAAAATTCCTTGGTTTTCTGAGAGCAGTTCATGTGCTTTTTAATCCAATGTAGGTTTAGCAAGCTAAATGTTGTCCAGTCACAAAAACAATTGGCAGAAACAATTGGCAGAAACAGGCAAAGGCAGACTTGGACAATACGTTGAACATATATGCCTTCCCATCTGAACTGCAACCCCCCTGCCCCAGCAATTGCAATTCTAAAGGAAGTTAAAGACCAGGAGTAAGTTTACTGATTTATAAAAACATTTATATTTCACCTATGGACCCTCATAAGGTAAAAGGTAAAGGGACCCCTGATCATTAGGTCCAGTCGTGACCGACTCTGGGGTTGCGCGCTCATCTCGCATTATTGGCCGAGGGAGCCGGCGTATAGCTTCCAGGTCATGTGGCCAGCATGACAAAGCCGCTTCTGGCAAACCAGAGCAGCACATGGAAACGCCGTTTACCTTCCCGCTGTAGCGGTTCCTATTTATCTACTTGCATTTTGACGTGCTTTCGAACTGCTAGGTTGGCAGGAGCTGGGACCAAGCAACGGGAGCTCACCCCATCACAGGGATTCGAACCGCCGACCTTCTGATCAGCAAGCCCTAGGCTCAGTGGTTTAACCACAGCGCCACCTGGGTCCCTATGGACCCTCATAAGGACCTCCATACCTTCGAAACTGGTAACATCACTACAGCTCCAATCCTTTACTCACATGCCTGGGAGAAAGCCCCGCTGAACTTGACTGAGCTGAGTAGACACACATAGAACTGCACTGCACTGCAAAAAAGGTAAAGGTAAAGCGACCTCTGACCATTAAGTCCAGTCGCAGAGGACTCTGGGGTTGCGGCGTTCATTTCACTTTACTGGCCAGGGAGCCGACGTTTGTCCACAGTCAGTTTTTCCGGGTCATTTGGCCAGCATGACTAGGCCGCTTCTGGCAAAACCAGAGCAGCGCACGGAAATGCCGTTTACCTTCCTGCTGGAGCAGTACCTATTTATCTACTTACGAATAACTCTACTTACGAATGTTTCTACTTACGAACGGAGCTCCGTCCGCCATCTTGGATGCGGTTTAGATAGGATTTTTTCTACTTACGAATTTTTAGATAGGGTTGCTTCGACTTACGAATTTTTCTCCCAATGCATTCTTATGGGATTCGACTTACAATTTTTTTCGACTTACAAATGTGCGTTCGGAACGCATTGAATTCGTAAGTAGAGGTACCACTGTACTTGCAGTTTGATGTGCTTTTGAACTGCTAGGTTGGCAGGAGCTGCACTGCCAAATGAGTTAAATTATTTTAACAGTGTTAAAACAGAGATTAATAAAACAAGGAGAGTGGGGCAATTAAAACTTCAGTGTTAAAATTTGACATCATCAACGACCAGAAAAGTTTCTCAGTAAGGGCAACAATCTAGCCCCATTTGCACAGTACTCAGGTGTAGGGCCTGTCATGTGATGTTCTTTGTTCTGTTTTCTACTTTCACTTTCTTCTGAACGGAGAGTGATGGCTGAACACACACTCTCTGAATAAACGTAGATTAGCACCTACGATTGTTTGCTGTCTTCTTTACCGAAGCCAGTGGCAGTAGTAAGAATATTGGTGATTTACACCCCAATATTCTAACAGTAACGACTCCAGCATAGTCTTTTAAGGCTTTTATTAAGTGCTGATTATTTACAGTGGTCAGAACGATCTATATACATGCTTAAGGTGAGGTGTCAGAACCTCCGAATGGCGATTGGCGTGTTTTCTTCCAGCACAAAAGCTTTGGGAGACCCAACCTCTTCCCCCTACGTTTGCGTCGCAATTCGGGAGTTGGGGGGATTGGCCTTCCCCCCGTGCGCCCAACTTCCTGTCCCACCTGAGGCATGGGCTCCACAACCTTGCCTGAGCCTCGGACACCACTTCCTGACTCTCCGCTGGAGGCAGAGCTCTCCTTACTCTCTCCAGCGCTTGGGGATGGGCTGGAACTTAAGATGGGAGGGACTTCCCTGTATCCCTTGTCCCTCACAGTTCCATTTTTAAAAAGGAGGTTAATTTTAGCCAACATGGGCTTCTCATCTTAATTTCAGGTGCCAGAGATGGGGAAAGTGCTTTGAGTGTCATGTGTGAAAATGCCCTTTGCTCGCAGCCAATTATGTTGCGCTGCTTAACTAGGTTGAAGAGTTCCTTTTCCTGTTCTCTGAAATGACTGATTTTTTACTCGGTTCCCAAGGGTGAAATATAGCGGAGTGAAAGAGAGATGTTTACTGATAGTGAAAACAAAACATACTTATTCATACAAAGTAATCTTATCTCTGAAATGCTGTGATTGTTATCAACAAAATATACACCCTCGGTTGGGATTTCTGCTCTCTCTCTCTCTCTCTCCGCCCCCCCCCCCCGGTTAAAGTGACAGCAAGAAGAAATGGAAGAACACAGTCTCCCATCTACATCCATTACCTTCCCCTCTCGAAAGCGTGTGTGTTCATTTCTATATACTTGAAAAATTAACAGACAAAGAAAAGAAACAAAGAATGATGTTAGATGGGAAGGAATAATACTGCAGCTTCCAGAGCTAACTAGTGGCTGTGCTTGCCAGCTCTGTTGTGGTACAGTGGTACCTTGCAAGACGAATGCCTCTCGCAACGAAAAACTCGCAAGACGAAAGCGTTTTGCGATCTTTTGGTTGACTCGCAAGATGAATTTTTTTATGGACGTGCTTCGCAAGACGATTATTTTGCTTTTTTTTTTGCTTTGCTTTGTTTAAATTGGAAAACCGCAAGACGAAATTTTCGCAATACAAAACGACTCACGGAACGAATTAATTTCATCTCGCGAGGCATCACTGTATTTCCTTTTAGCGGTTCCTGCTCCAAATGCTTAGCCCGGAACTGGGTGGCATGTTCCATGCCCCTACAGGGGGAGCAGCATCTCCAATGGACAATGGAAGAGTGTAACAACACCCCGGAAAATGACAGTAATGTAATTGAAAAATACTGCAGATAAATATCAGGCCCCTGTGTATGGATCATTGTTTTTCATGTGTCATCAATAAAATGAGAGCATCCCGTTAGCATTCTGTGTATACTGCATACAAAAGGAGTATAATATTGCTCATTTCAGCATAGCTTTAAGCCAGCTGCAATTGTGTCCTGCCGTATTCATGTCCAATTTTAGTTCTACGTCGTATTTGCTGTGTGTCCATGAATATGACAAATCACTATCCTATATATGTGTGTGTTCAGTTGTAGAGGACCTTCGTTCTACAGCAAGGACTTTATTAGAATAGGTTAAATGCTGATGCATGGCACATGGCCGTGGGACTGAGGGGTTGATATAGTAATAAAGTGTGAGACTTAATATGCAATAATATCTTTAGAGCTTCTTTGGTGTTTTATTTCAGTAATTCGGTTATATTATCTTAACCTTATCTCATTAATGCAAGAGGTGTATTGGAAGGCTGGAGACCCAAATCTGGAATAGTTAATCTGTTATTAATTAATATAAGGCATTGCAAAATGCAGGGAAATGCGAGGCAGCATATTCACAATCGTAAGCAGCTGATTAAATTTATAATGCAATGTTAGGTATTTGGATACTTCTATCATCCTGATACAGTCCTTTGCTGTGCTGTCTGCAAAATATAATAACTTCTAAGCAGTGTGTAAAACAAAGTGCTCAATTCACTTTATTAAAATATCCAATAATAATTGATTTAAAGGCAATAAAATGTGTTCATTAGAGGGCTTATATTCAAGAAATATTGAAAGTATACCTAAAACTGTCACTTTTATTGTGAATGAACAGGATAATATAATTTGAAAAGAGTGTGATCATACTAAAGATTTGTCCTGCAGCATTATCTGATAGCTCGTAAAGTGCTGAAATTTAATATGATGCTTTCAGTCAGTTTAATTGAAATTTAATTGCCACTTTGGGCAGAAGGTTTAGATCTGATCAATAAAATATTAAAGATTTTGCGCTTTCGCTTGGAACAGTTTCTTAGCCAATGCATCAAGGGTGCCTCGTGTTTTTAGAAAATATGCAATTGTTCCAGTTCACACAATGCGCTGTGTCATTTTCTAATTCTAATTTTTTTAATGTGCTGAACAGATAAATAGTGGAAATAATAAAACCAAAGTTGATCCATTTAATTGCAACACGATGAAAGAAATAACGGTCACCTTCAGATTCATGAGAAAGGCATTAATGTAAAAGAGCTATAAATATTTTGAAATGTCAAACCTCAGAAAGACAGAGTCCAACATGAGACTAGCTGTAAATCAGGCACATAGAAGAACCCTGGGAAAAAAGATGGTTCTCTGGTATTTTAGAAATAATTACTAATACAAAAAGGGTAATGACGAACCTATAAATTATATTAAAGAGGGCCATTAGAGAAGGATTAGTTTATAAAGCTGAGAGATGGTTCCCGAAAATGATACTGCAAGTTATTTCTACTTTTCATTTCATGGTTATTCAAGAAACCAAAAATTATCTGATTAATGATAAACTAATTGATTGCTATTCTGCAACTGAAGCACCCTGACCTGATTTGAGTTCACTCTTTAATGTGAACCAGATCATCTTCAATTTTATACTTTTTGGGCTGGGTTAAGAGCGCTGGTGATAGTAGAATAACACTGCCCTCTTCTTTTAAACCTACCGGTATATGTGCAACTTCAATCCAATGAACACAGATTTTAAAACAGCAAGCGAGACAGTGGAATCCACATATCTCTGCATTTAGAATAAGAACCATTTTACACACCGTTTCTGCATCTCCCCCCGCCCTTTCCCCGTCAAGTTCTTAGCACATGACCTTGATGACTGCAGTTATATTCTGGAGATGACTTAACTGCTCCTACAGTTACCTAGACAACTGCATTACTGCTGCTCAAACCATGTTCTGCTGTGGTTTTTGCCATTTCTTCACACATTCATAAACTGAAATAGTAATAATGATAATAATAATAATAACAACAACACTGTTTCCAATGGGAAAGAAAGGTGGTGTATAAAATATCACTGCCCAGTGTATCGCTGCTTCATTACAATGCAACAGAGCTTCTTATGGTAATACGGTACAGGCATGTACGCCTGCTGCTTAGGATGTAAGTAAACGGGGGCCTCGTGTATGACAGCAAAAGTAGGTTGTAACAGAGATTTAATCTTTCAGATTTATTTTAACAGGGGTGAACTTTCAGTATTCCTAATGGTTTGATTCTCTCCCTCCCTAGCTACTGCATGCTGAGGGGATAAGTTGACACAAGAACACAAGAAGACTCTTGAAAGGTTTCCTCTATACCACAGCATCTATGAACTAGAAGGCCATTTCCAAGCCCAGTTCAGGAGGCTGGTTTTAATTTAAAAGTGGAATGGGATGCAACTAAGAAAGGGCTCCCCCGACACAAGTATGCTCCAGCTAAGACCTTCCACAGGTCCCCACTTTTTTTGGGAGGGACTACTTAGATAAGGCCTTTTGGGGGGGGTGTAACAGGTGACATTCCCTTGTCAACTGCAGCACCTCAGTTCTGAAATGTTCTTCTATGGAAAACTCCCCCAGTCTGATGTCTTTTGAAAATCATTTATTTACCCAGAACATTTACATGTTAGGAATTTATACACTATTATAATCTGGCCTCTAGCATCCAATTGAAATCAATGGGTCTTACTTCTGAGTAGGCATACATGGGATTGCATGGTTAAAGAAATTGCATTCTATATCCAACATGTCCTTTGATGAACTCGTCACCCCTACCACCTAGTTGGAAGAGGTTAATAGCTAGTGTGAACGAGATGGAAATAACCAACCCCTCTGATTTTGTTTGAATCCTAATGTTAAGTAAATTGCCATCAGTATAAGTGATGCTATTGCTTTCTGCTATCATGAAATAGTATGGAAGAAAAGTCAGCAAGAATTTTAGATCATCACGACTTACCATACACCTGAAAATTTTGTCTTCCTCAACAATTTCTGCTATTCCACAATGGGTCTGGTTTCATTCTTTGTAAACCACGTAGAAGCCTATTTTGGTATTAAGTGATACATAAATGAATGAATAATAAAAATTCTCACACTTGTAGTATAGGAGAGCTTCTGGGTTTCAAGTTGCTATTCAGATGTGGTAGACCATGTATTTATCATACCTTAAAACAATACTTGGTGTTCAATACTGAACTATAAGGCAAATGAACTGCTAAGCAAAGCAAAAATGTATGGATATGCATCTATGGCTTAAGAGTGAAAAAGGAGAAACTGAGTAGGCTTAGTCCAGGAGTGGAGAACTTTTTTTCAGACTGAAGGCTGCATTCCCTGGTGACCAGTTTTCCCTGGGATGCATTCCAGTGGTAGGTAGGGCCAAAACAAATGGAAGCATGACCAAATGAGAAAATAAATCAGATATTGTCAGCGCTCGTGCTTCCTCATTGTGAGTATCACTCTTCTTTAGGTGGTCAGCTACAGCTGTTTTCCTGTTAAAATGCAAAATAAGGGAGGAGACAGTCTACAAGTTTGCCTCTTCCCTTATCGTATCCTCCTCCTCTTGTTTGTCTGCATCCAAACTGTTTTGAATACCTCTGCTTCTGCTAAAAGTCCCTTTCTTTACAATTGCTTGCAAATCACCCTTGCTATCTGCTTCCACCTGCTTGCTTTCTAGTCAAGTGTCTACTCTTCATTTAAGCCACGGCTAGGGAACTGGTGGCTCTCTAGATGTTGTTGGACTCCCAATTCCCATCAGCCAGAGGCACTGTGGCCAAAGGGCAGGGGTGATTAGACATGTAGTCTGTCCAGCAGGTATTCTCTCATGATTTACCATTGTTGCCTCTGCCGTATTGTTTCTGTATTCATCACACCACCTCCCTGATTTACAACCCCTCTTCCAAAAACTTCCTTTCCATGCAAAACATTTAAGATACTGTTGCTATGTTGGCCGCCGTCATCAACTCTCCAGACTTCTTTCCTGATCCTTTGTCGAATCATCCTGCACGCCTTCGCTTTTAGTCATTTCATTTATTACTTTAGCCATCATCTTTCTCATGACCATTTTATGAAGACTGTAAGCTATCTGAGTAGAACGCTGTTACTTTTTAGGTCTCCATATCACAAAACAGCTGGGACTTAAAATAGCAGCACTTCACTAATTATTATTATTACTAAGCATTGTGAACAGCATAGCTGATCTCCATGGATGGGGGATGAATTATAGGTCAGACGCACAGTACATGCTTTTTATCTAAAAGGTCCAAGTTTATCTATGGCATATCTAGGGAAAAAGTGTGTGTTATGGGGGTGGGGACCTCAGGCAACACAGCTAGGAAATACCTTCTGTTTGAGATGTTTGAAGGTTCCTATGTCATGTCTTAGCCAGGGGATTCCTCATCAGAGAATGAGCTAGAGGCCCTGGTGAAACATACTCAGAGTCCTGTAGTGACTTCATGCTCTTTATTGCAGCTTGTAAAACAGTGAATGAAATGCGCCCCCCCTCAGGCTTTTATATACATTATTTACACAATGAGTCCATCTGATTGGCTGATTCTGTTTCCCTCCAGGGCCTGATTGGTCTTTTCCTGCAGGCCAATCAGTTGTTGCATTCTATGAATATACTTGCCTATTGTTCTAGGATCCAAGCTTAGTACATAACACCTGGCATTACACCAAGCCTTGGATTAGGTTCAGTCTGTGGGTGCAGAGTCAGGATTTTTAGATGAGGAAAAGGTCTCTGTTATCATATTCAGTTATTGTTTTGTACTGGTTTTTAAGAACTATTTTTACCCTGCTTTTATGGCATGCTTGTAAATCAACATGAGGCACGGGTAAAAGGTGGTTTGTAAATAAAATAGTGGGATGTGGGTGGCGCTGTGGGTTAAACTACAGAGCCTAGGGCAGGCATCCCCAAACTGCGGCCCTCCAGATGTTTTGGCCTACAACTCCCATGATCCCTAGCTAACAGGACCAGTGGTCGGGGAAGATGGGAATTGTAGTCCAAAACATCTGGAGGGCCGAAGTTTGGGGATGCCTGGCCTAGGGCTTGCCGATTAGAAGGTCGGTGGTTCAAATCCCTGTGACGGGGTGAGCTCCCGTTGCTTGGTCCTAGCTCCTGCCAACCTAGCACTTCGAAAGCGTGTCAAAGTGCAAGTAGATAAATAGGTACCGCTCCAAGCGCGAAGGTAAACGGCGTTTCCATGTGCTGCTCTGGTTCACCAGAAGCGGCTTTGTCATGCTGGCCACATGACCTGGAAGCTGTACACCGGCTCCCTCGGCCAATAATGCAAGATGAGCGCTGCAACCCCAGAGTCGGTCACGACTGGACCTAATGGTCAGGGGTCCCTTTACCTAAATAAAATAGTAATAATGATAAGAACAACAACAAGCATTTAAGCGCAACCTAAAAGTCCCATTTCTGTATTATGAGTATGTGAGGAGGCTGTACGGTAGGTAGACCCACAGGGATCTCCCTTATATCATATTACATATTGCATGTGCATTAACATTTTACCAGTACCTTATAAACATACACACACACACACACACAGAGAGAGAGAGAGAGAGAGAGAGAGAGAAATTTATGAGAGATGCTGACACATTGCTGGGAGGCAGGGCTGAGCTCTTATTGTTTCTTAATCTACATTCAAAACTTCATTTCAGTTAACTATGAAAATAGCCCCAAATAGTTTAAATTCCAGGAGGGGAAAGAAAAGGAGGAAAGCACAAACTAAACTAGTTGGAAATAATGAGGTCACAAAGTTCAGGAAAAGCCAGTTTATTATGCTTCTGAAATTAAAGTTGTTCCAGGATTTTCATGTTAGGTCCCTGAGCCGGAACTAGTCAAGTAAAATTTCAGCCTTGGAGCAAATTATGCCAGATTTCAAAGAGAATGATTTAGCTCTTTTTGAAACTCTATCTGCACACAAAGAAAAAAGATCAAGCCAGCCAGATGAGTAACCAAACACTGATAAATGAACAAATACTTCACCTTTCTACAAATATGACTTCAGGCAAGACCTTGTTTAAAATATTGCTTACTTTGGTGCATGCCTCTCCGTCTTGCTGAGGCTTGTCTCTCGAGAAACACGGTGATCTAATGGACATATCTTTGGGAGTATGGAGGTGGAGTATCCATCCCAGTTAATCTCTTGAGTCTATCAGTAATTTGATTCATAGCTTTGGGGGAATCAGTCATACCTTCCTTGTGACTATTTTGCCTTCCACCCCATTTTACAAAGCTACTGCAAAGATGCACTGTGAGGCTCCAGGACACTTCTCAGATTACAATTCTTATTCCCAAGACATTCCCTTCATGAGAACAGCTATAGATGAATAAGATTTTCATTTCTCTAATTACAAGTTTGACGCAGATGTGCTAAGATCGAGAAGCAGCTCAGCAAACTAGTTTCTGGCTATTAAGTAGACATGGGCCAAATCTAGCACCTTAAACAGTTATGGCTTCCCCTAAAGAATCATGGGAACTGTAGTTTGTTAAGGTTGCTGAGAGCGGTTAGGAGACCCCATAACACACACACAGAGAGATACAGTTGTCAGAGTGGTTTAACAATCACTCTTTCCAGGGAAATATGGGAATTGTAGCTCTGTGAGGGAAATAGCCACTCCCAGAATCCATAACAAACTACAGGTCCCAGGGTTCCTTCAAGGAGGTCATGACAGAGTGGTATAAGAGTGCTTTAAATGTATGGTGTGAATTTGGCCAACTCTTTCCCATGCCAAATTATGCAGCAATGCTAAGCATCTTTACCTTAAGTAAGTTTTGCTGAAACAACTGTGATGTTTGTCACAAACAGAAGCTAGACCATTCGGTTTTTATTGTAATTATCATTTATTAAATTTGTATTCACCTGTAGATCTCAGGGGAGTTCACCACATAAAATTACATCAATGAGCCTTATTTCCGAGCTCTTTAACCACCACACTTCACTGGCTTTCTTTAGGATTGGGGCATTCGCCATTGAATAAAAATTAAGCGGCCTTCAGCAGGAGTAAACACAGAATGTTAGCCAATGTGTATAGAAGCTTCTTCTAGTGAGGTTTAAGCAGTGGGACCCAAGGCCAGTTTTCCAATCATATTCCTTCACTGAAATCAATAACAGTCCAGTATGGTTTACACAGTTCAATGAAACTTGCTTCCCAGCAAGTTGGGTTGCAGCTTTGAATGAAAGAAAAACACAGTGATGACTTTCTCCTACTGCTTTGCACTTTGGAAAGAAGCATGGGTAGATTTATAAGCAATTAATGGGCTGTTGAAACACCTGTTTTGAGTGTGATACTGAAGATTAATGGCAAAAAGAATATGGAAACTGATTTGAAGTGGATGAATACAGTGGATTTGAAGTGGATGAATATTTTCAGATCAAGCCACTTTTTAATTTTTAATTGTGTTTTTAACTATGCTTCTATTATGCACAGCTGAGTGAGTTCTCATGGCTTCACTATTTTGCATTGCATTATGTTGGCATGATCCAGCCAAAGTTAAGCACCAACCTACTTATGACTTACCTATGTCCAGCTGATTTCAGTGGGTCTACTAGTTAAAGCTATGGTTTTCCAAGTTGTGATGTGTAGAAGTGAGAGCTGATCGCCGAAGAATTGATGCTTTTGAATTATGGTGCTGGAGGAGACTCTTGAGAGTCCCATGGACTGCAAGAAGATCAAACCTATCCATTCTGAAAGAAATCAGCCCTGAGTGCTCACTGGAAGGACAGATCCTGAAGCTGAGGCGCTAATACTTTGGCCACCTCATGAGAAGAGAAGACTCCCTGGAAAAGACCTCGATGTTGGGAAAGATTGAGGATGCAAGGAGAAGGGGACGACAGAGGACGAGATGGTTGGACAGTGTTCTCGAAGCCACCAACATGAGTCTGACCAAACTGTGGGACGCTGTGGAAGACAGGAGTGCCTGCCGTGCTCTGGTCCATGGGGTTGGACACAACTAAATGACTAAACAACAACAACAACAACAACAATAACAACTGAATACATGGATAGGTGTGGCTCCAATTCATTTTGTTCTCCATTTACAATGTCAAATTCATTATAGTTCATATGTGGTTGAAATGTGCAGTTTGTGCTGTAAATGAAAGAAAATTTGCATTGTGGTGATATGATGATCATATCTGACTGAGGTTTTGGTATGTGAGCAACCAAGTCAACAACTGGTTAAATATGAGGGCTGCACAAGCCACACGCACCCATCCAATGTGGCAATCCAGATCTGGCTCCAATTTAGTTTGGATCAATCTGGACCTGATCCAGAAATCCAAATCTTGTAATCCTTCCTATTCACTTGCGTTGGGAAACCAAAATGTACATAACTTTTTTTCCTTTTTCACATAGTGCATGAAATTTGGAGACATGATAGCCCCCCAAGGCAGGATTTATCTTGGCAAATTTCAGACAGGTCAATCAAGAGATTTTTATGCCAGCCACCTTTAAAGTTTGCTTTCCCCTAAAAAAGATTTTTTTAAAAATGACTGATATATGTAATATTACCCTGTATGTGTGCTGCTTGTGCACTGACTATGCACAATGTACTCATAATGCTTAACACACACACACACACACACACAGAGAGAGAGAGAGAGAGAGAGAGAGAGAGAGAGAGAGAGAGAGAGAGAAAACAGAACACTACAAATTGCTACAAATCAATTTGGGTCCACCCAACTCTAGCAATTTGTAGCTGCCTCAACCCAATCCAGATTTGGTACAAATCAGTACGAATTGGCTGAATTCCATTCAGGATTAGGAAAAATCAGTTGCACTGCCTTATTAAATACGTTGTAGCTCTAGATTAAAGCATTTCAGTGATATTTTCAGAAATAAAATCTATAAATGTCTCTCTTTTTTTGGCAGTTTCCCGGTTTCTGGACTGGGGTTAATATTTTCAAATTTAATCAAATATAGCAGTAAAATTGGGACTTACAAAGGTACATGTTGATCTTTAATTCCCCCCTCCTCCTCTAAAGCGCCTGAGCAACACAAAACAATTAGTGTCGTTTTCTTCTGACAGTGCAGAATGAAAACAGAATTGAAATGGTTGCACCTCCAACTCCTGCTAATTTATCACAACCATATATTCTGCAAGAAGCTAAATAGGGGTGTGGGAGAAGGGTAGCGAGAGATGCTTAGCTGATAGACTATACCTCCACCTTGCAGAAGATTAATTCCATTGTACATTTTGAAAACTGCTGACAAGAAACTTGCTCACAAGTAATCAGAATCTTCGGAAGACTGATTTTGTTTCTGTGCCGGTATATGATAAATACGGTGGGGAAATGCTCTGCTTCATCTCTGAACATAACCATAAGTATTTAGAAATCAGTATTGCAGGATCACAAATAGGTGTGTGTGTGTGTGTGTGTGTGTATAGTTTGGTAATTGCTTAACACCCTGATCACAAAAGCATTATTTCACTGGAATTTAATTCTATTTGCCTAATTGAGGTACATGTTGGAATTCTCAAGATCTTTATTCTGAACTAGCTACACTGAAGGGCACATCATACTCAGGGCATGCAGCTTAACTTCCTTTAGGATGCTGGCATTAATTAGTCCTGCACAGGCAGGTAGCAGCTGCTAAAATATTAGGCCATTATTGTGCCGCAGTAGTAACCTCCAGTTCGCAGAACATCTAATCCAAAATTCTTGGATTTTAATCAGATCAGCTACTGTGGTTTATGATACAATTAAGCCACATTTCTCAGGGTTGTGGATTGGGCTGTAATTTGCAAGTCTGTAAACTGTAAAATTGTATTGGTTTGATTATAATTTACTGATGGATCTCTGTTCATAATAATAAATATTGATTAATTTGCAAATAATTTTATAAGCAAATGAGAGTTTTATTAAATCCAACTTATTTTTCCTACTCTACAATGGGGGGGGGGGAGAATAATACTTGGAGCCATTTCTGAATAATTCAAACCCAAATGTAGATGTATTCTCTCCTAGTTTTGTGAGAAACCCTTAAAGTTAACTTGTCACAGAGACTAAATTGAATCTATTACCTACAGAGCAGTAGAAAAGAAGATGAAGGGAGGAAAAAAAGAGCAACCACGAGATTTATCTGATGTTTGGTTGATGTATGGGTATATAAAATCTTATGTAATACAGATAATGTCACACAATATTGCAACATATATTTCCAGTTCAACATTCTAAGACAATAAGGCATAAATGGAAATTAAAGGAAAAATCTGAAACGGTTGTCAGGGAGCACTTTTTCATTCAGAGAATCATAAACATATGGAATGGTGTGTCAGGCAAAGTTTCTGAGATAAGACTAGTGGAGTAATTACAAAATGGATTTATATCCTGGGAAATAAAAGTGCAGACAATGGAAAAGAGCTTGAAGTCAAATGATTTCAACCCTCAAAAATGTTCTAATCAAAAAGTAACTTTTCCTAAGCTGTAGCTGGGCTTCTCTTCTCTGCACTTGCCACTGTTTGTCTTTCTCTCTGTGCTGATTAATTGAAGAAGTTTGTCTCCAAATGCTTCTACAAACAGGGGTTGGAGCACCCTTTTCTGGGTGAATTTGACTCATTTCTCCTTCACCCCTTCAATGACACACAAACATTGTTTCTGTATTGGGCTGTCTACATTCCTTTTTTTAAAAAAAATCTTCATTTTGTTATTGTCAGAGGTTCTTGCGGCTACTCTTGAGTAACGACGCTCCACGCCTCCTTGTCTTTAAAATGTCTTTATTGTGCATTTTATTTTACAGTGCAAAGAGTCTGGAAAACATGTCTGCTCAGTCCGAGTCAGAACCTTGCAATGGCTTCTTTCTGTTTCACGCCCAACATAATAATAATAATAATAATAATAATAATAATAATAATAATAATAATAAATAAAAATAATAATAATTTATTTATACCCTGCCCATCTGGCCGGGTTCCCCCAGCCACTCTGGGTGGCTTCCAACAAAATATTAAAATACAGAAATCCACCAAACATTAAAAGCTTCTCTAAACAGGGCTGCCTTGAGATGCCTTCTAAAGGTCTGGTAGTTGTTGTTCTCTTTGACCTCTGGTGGGAGGGCATTCCACAGGGCGGGCGCTACTACCGAGAAGGCCCTCTGCCTGGTTCCCTGTAACTTGGCTTCTCGCAATGAGGGAACCACCAGAAGGCCCTCGGTACTGGACCTCAATGTCCAGGCAGAACGATGGGGGTGGAGACGCTCCTTCAGGTATACTGGACCGAGGCCGTTTAGGGCAGGGGTCCCCAGACTTACCGGGCTTCGGGCTGGTGCCCGCCGCGCCGACCGCGCGGCGGGCCGGAGGGTAGGGGAGTGCGCGCACAGCGAGCCGGAGGGCGGGGGAGTGCGCGCCCGTGCGCATGCGCACACGCACACGGTCGAAAAAAAATCGCCGAAAATCGCTTGTGCGCATGCGTATGGGCCTCCCCCGACCCGGAAGTGCATCGGTAATGACCTCTTCTGGGTCGGGAGAGGCCCATATGCATGCGCACAAAGGATTTTCGGCGATTTTTTGCCGATTTTGAAGATCGGCGCCGCGCCGCGCGCTGTAAGAGAGGGCGGCGGCAGCGGGCGGCGGGGGTCGTCGTGGGCCGGATTGGGAGGCCAATTGGGCCGCATCCGGCCCGGGGAGCGTAGTTTGGGGACCCCCTGGTTTAGGGCTTTAAAGGTCAGCACCAACACTTTGAATTGTGCTCGGAAACGTACTGGGAGCCAATGTAGGTCTTTCAGGACCGGTGTTATGTGGTCTCGGCGGCCCAAACACAACAGCTTGGGAAATCCCAAAGTGCCTCCCTCTCGCCCTACAGGGTGCCGTGCACCTCAATTCAGGCATTGGGGGGAAGGGCCGTCCTTCTGATTGCTCTCCAGTGGCCAATCCTGTCATTTCCTCCCCAGCTGCTTCCTTCTCTACTCTGTGTTGAGGCTCTCGCATGCTGTCAGAGCCTCTCTCCTCCCTCTCTACTTCTTGATTCCTATAATCTGATCCGCTACTGGACTTGCTGCTCTGCGAAGAACTCGACCTGATGAGAGGGGGCTTTTCCCTGTAAGGCCTCCCCCTTACAGTTATCATATAACCTGAACATCCAGGAGGTGAAAATGAGGGCCTGTGCTGTGAACTGCCCTCTTGGCTGAAAACACAAAGAATGGGTATTCTAGCAGAAGGCATGGAGCGGTGGTGATGCTCACCTGGCCATGTCACTGCTACAGACCGGGAGGTAGATGATTGGGGGAGAGGGCAAGGTGGTGGTGAGGTTGGTGCCATTCAAGTACAATGTCAAGAGCACAACATTGACACTGCCCATGAGTTTGCACCATGCTGGCCTTGCTGACGGCTCCGCCCTCCCTCTCTACCTCCCACTAAGCAGCAGCAGCACAACGGACTGTAGATCAGGTGAGTGGCAGCACCCCATCATCCTGTCAATTGCTGTTGCTTGAGAGAAACCTGTAAGTGTACATAGAGCTGTGTGCAAACGTTTCCGAGCACAATTCAAAGTGTTGGTGCTGACCTTTAAAGCCCTAAATGGCTTCGGCCCAGTATACCTGAAGGAGTGTCTCCACCCCCATCGTTTTGCCCAGACACTGAGGTCCAGCCCCAAGGGCCTTCTGGCGGTTCCCTCACTGTGAGAAGCAAAGCTACAGGGAACCAGGCAGAGGGCCTTCTCGGTAGTGGCGCCCGCCCTGTGGAACGCCCTCCCATCAGATGTCAAAGAGATAAACAACTACCTGACATTTAGAAAACATCTGAAGGCAGCCCTGTTTAGGGAAGTTTTTAATGTGTGACATTTTAATGTATTTTAATCTTTGTTGGAAGCTGCCCAGAGTGGCTCGGGAAACCCAGCCGGATGGGCAGGGTAAAAAAAAAAGAGGCATATTAAAATCCTCTACCTTATTTGTATGAAACTCATTTCTGAAGATTCTTCAGGGGTGTGGAAATTTTCCAACTATTTGAAAGCCCACCGTTAGTATTTGCAGTAGGATAGTTTCTTCCTTTCTTTTTTACTTACATTGTTTTTGTTTTTGTTTTGGTCTTGTTGCTGTTGATACACCAATTCCATGCTGATGACAATGATATCACAGGCTAGGAGAAAAGAAAAACACATTTTTAAAAGAAGGAAACTTTTTTAAAAAAATGCAACTCGAAATTAAAGGAGATGAAAATTACAAATAATATTTTGAAATGGCTCCCTTAAACAAGTTTCTCTGTAGCTTTGTTTCTTCGAGGAACATTTTGTTGTTTAGGACTCAACAATACCACTAGCTTCGGAGATTCCGTATTTACCCATAAACACCCAATTTATAAACACATTTCTCTGTCAGATACAATATTGTCAGCAATATGTACATAAATACTCTGAAGAGCCATGGAAGCATATGAGTTAGACACAAGAATGTGTGAAAAGCCCGTCCGATAATCCAGTTCAAGAGCATACAAAGCCTCATTTGATTCCTCTCAAAGTCTGCCTGATTTAACAGCCACATCCTTGGTCGCCATATTCACTGCTGAAAGTGCTCCAGCAAATCATTACCATCTCTAAAGGCTTGCATCTAAAGATCCACACACACAAAGAAGAAGCATTTCTGCGCGCACACACAGTGTGTGTGTGTGTGTGTGTGTGTGTGTGTTAGCTGATTCTTCTTGCAGCCCTCTCAACCCCCACAAACGCTCTCTTCCAATTTCCCAAATGTGGTTTCCCCTTGCAAAAGAGGGTGCAATTCTTCTACCTCATTTGCAGAGTGTTTTAGAATGTCTTTAAAATCTCTTCATAATGGTTATGTTCTTATTTATTTAATATAAAGTAAGGTTTCGTAGGCCCAGACATGTGGTTGCTTACTGGTGAATAGGCACAACAATATAGGAAAAGAAAGATGACTGTACATAAGAAGCCACCTTTTAGTTAGTTCTGATCTCCAAACCATAAAAATTGGAGATAATAGTTAACTCTGTAACTACCAATTACAGTACTACAATAATTTTGGCAGTTTCAGGGTTGAGTTTACCTTATCATTGTGAAGTGGCCCAAGCTTAACAATCAGTCCCTCTTCCCAGGGAACTCTGGGAATTGTAGCTTGTTAGTAGGGGTATCCTAACAACACTCAACACCCTTAACAAACTACAGCTCCCAGAATTCTTTGGGGAAAACCATGACTGTTTAAAGTGGTATGATAAAGGTTTGAGACTGCTATAAATGTATGGCATGACTTGCGTCCAAGGCGTGGAAATCACCCTGCACAAAGTGCTCTAGAAATATGTATTAATAGCAAACAATATGGCATAAATATTCAGAGCAGACACATTTTACAGGATAAAAAGCAATATGGAAAAGTCATTTGTATGGTTTGTCCTTCAGAAGCTACAAGGCCACCTGTGTCTTATTATTATTTGGAACCAACTGTCCTGAACCTCCACAGGGTGATCTGCTTCAGATATCTTTTCATACCTTATTTTCCTCCCCTTTTCACTGCCACGGCAAATGCGGTCTTATTCCCCTTCCCCTCTCACTTAATTGTAGAATCTGTGCCCCAAGCTGTACTGTAAGAACTGTGTGCTGTCAATTAATAATATATAATACTGATGTATCTATGGTTCGTAATATAGTAACTCAAGTAAATGTATTGGGATAATTGTAAATCTATATCAGTCCAGGAGCACACTTTGCAGCATCGTTCTTAAAATGAGAACGGGACAATATAGGACCAGCCATTACAAAAGCAGCAAGCCCAGGTCACAGTTAACTACTGGGCTTGAACCACATACAATAGTGCAGAAGATGTGGCAAACCATTTTTGTCCTATTATTATAATATATTTATTCCTATCCCACCATTTCCCCTAACCAGGGACTCAAGGCAGCTTTCCAATGAGATAGGAACAGTTAAAAACATAGGGGAGTGGGAGTAAACCCCAATCGTAAAAAAATATTTAACCATTCATAGAATCCAAAGTATATATAAATATAAAAGATCTATTAAAACTTACTCTAAGCAATGACCTGTCCTTCTATTGTTACACCAATGCTGATGTGATATTTTTACTCTATATGGATAGACCCCAAAAGATAGTGACTGGCTTCCTCAAGACTACCCTGCAGGGATGGAGGAGAAATTAATTCAGATCACATTGAAATGTGAACCTACAGAATCTGCATTTTCCAAAACAATTTGTGAACCAAAACACTGTTGTCCTTTATAGAATCATAGAATGGTAGAGTTGGAAGGGATCTTGAGGGTCATCTAATCCAACCCCTTGCAAGGAAAGAATCTCAACTAGATCATATGTGACAGGTGGCCACCCAACTTCTACTTGAAAAAGTCCAAGGAAGGAGAGTCCACCACTTCTTGTGTGAGTCTGTTCCACTGTCTAACAGCTCTTAATGTCAGAAAGTTCTTCCTGATGTTTAGTCGGAATCTCCTTTCTTGTAACTTGAATCCATTGGTTTGGGTCCTACGCTCCAGAGTGGAGAAAACAAACTTGCTCCATCTTCCATGGGAAAGGCCTTTAGATATTCTCCCAATTTTGCAATGTGGTTCTTCAGCCAAGTAATGTGTACAAAATTAATAAATATATTTCAGAAACCTGACAGAACAGTATTGAGTCTTCAACTGGGATTGAAATTAAGGGTTATGTTCACATTACCCTTTGCTGCGGCTCCAGCAGGCTCTCACCATTGGTTTTTTAAGGGGAGAAATGACCTTGCAGTATTTCAGGCTGCTAATAAGAACATCGCCTTAGCCTTTCTTCCTAGGCTGAGTTATGGTGCTTGCAGGGTTGGCCCAAGACATTTTGACACCTGAAGTGAACCACAAAATGGCTTCTCCTCCAGTTGCCAAGGAAGAAGCGGTGAGTGAAGACCTACATCAGGAACAAGGGGGGGGGGGTTGAAGGTGAAGATCTACTTTGGGAACAAGGGGGGCAGCAACTGTGGGCAATGCATTCCTTGGAGGCCAGATCTGCTGCCCCTGTGGATTCTGTTACCTCACCTTGCCTCATAGGTGGGCTAGCCCTGCATGTGTGTGCTAAGCATAGCTGCCAAGTACCCCGTTTTCCCCAGGAAACCCCCTGTTTTTACTTACCTTTTCCCAGTGGTCCCCCGTATCACTTCGTCTCCCATTTGTCTCCGTTATTTTCTCCTGCCGGTGGCCATTTTTTTCCTTTCAGATTTGCCCTTCTATGGGCACCAAAAATGGCCACCGCCGGCTTCAAAAGTCGCATCTACGCATGTCCGGAAGTGCATAGACGCGACTTCCGGTGTTGGCGGCGGCCATTTTTAGTGCCCATAGATGGGCGGAGCAACACTGGAAGTTGCGTCGATGCACTTCCTGACATGCGTACAAGCGACTTTCGAAGCCGGCGGTGACCATTTTTGGTGCCCATAGAAGGGCAAAGCGACACCGGAAGTTACGTTGACGCAACATCCGGTGTCACACGGCTGCCAGTCCCGGATTCTGCAGTCCGGGACTTGGAAGGTAAGGTGCTAAGTCCAGAGAAGGAGTGGTCTGAAAAAGCAGACGTAGCTCCACTTTTCTTGTGACCGTGACATTCTCGTTCTTAAAATTAAGAGGTGTGCCTGCCTCCATTGCCTCTCTAGATGGAAGAGTGAAAGGTCACTCTGAGCTTGAGTGGCTGTGGTAGATGTTCTACATAAGGTTGTTTTTTTTTTTTTGCTGCATTTAAAAAGCAGACATGTTTACAGGATACCATTCCCAGACCATCCTCTCTCCTTAATATCTGCAGGCTGTAACTCATTCTCCTTCGGCTACCTGGTTGTGCCTTTTCCTTAGATGCCACAGCTATGACTCCTTCTATAAATAGGGAGTAGCACGTTGCTGACATTTCAGTTCCTCAGGATTTTGAATAGATTTTGGCATGGCATTGCTTCTTCTTAATATCCCTCGCAATCCTTTTGTAGGCTATAGGAAACACAGACTACACAAATCTGACAAGTAACTCAACTTACAGTTCTGGGTTGCTTTGGGAGGGAAATATATATAAGCTTTGTTTCATCTGTGGCGAGAAAAAAGGAGTTACACAGATTTGTAGTGTGAAATCTAGGGAGGAAGTGCTCAGAATTAATGACAGTTGTGGGATATTGTTTGTTTTCTCCTCAATACAAGAAGGGTCAAGTTGTTGTTGTTGTTTTTATTTTAAAAAAATCTTTTTTAGTTTTCGCTGTTAAATATTGCACACAGGGCATAGAGCTCTGATTACCATATGAATAATCCAGTTTACGAACAGCATCAATTATTTACACCCAAATTATGCCCAAGAGTTCTTCTCTGCATGGAGCACAAAGAGAGCTGTTGACTTTGAAGGTCCTGATAAAACTATAAAGCAGACACCAGTTGTTTATTCTGAAATGCCATATCACTCCAGACTAAATAGCTTTAAACATTAATAATGGAGAATTAGTAGGAAAGAATGGCACTAAGGACTGGGCAGCCTCAAGGACAATAATAATTAGTGAGTGTCGTCCATACATTAGCATGCGTTTTCAGAAATTACAATCACAGCCTTTAAACAACATTGCACCACTGACCTTAATGGGGTTATCCTAGAATGTTGGCTTGAAGGCTGCAGTCTTTAAAGGACTACAGATAGTTATGATTATCGTAACTGGGATCAAATTTAGATCATTAGAGCTCAGGTTTTTGTAAACATCTGCCTGTTAACCTCTTCACTTTGTCTCCTGGAGTTCTTCCTTCATAGTGAAAAACCTTGAATGTAGAGAAAGATGTCCCCATAAAGGATAAAGTTTTGATCTAAAATGGTAATTCTATGGGTGAATACAGATAATCATTTACAAGTAGTTAATGATTACAGACTGCACTTGTAAGCCATCTTGGTAAACCAGCTGGTTGGATTGTCCTGCCGAGTGATGAAGAGTCATTCAGTATAAATGAATTCAGCATTTCTTCACCCATTATCATATGGGTTTGTTGCCATTACTGTGGTGATTGCCAGTGGTATAGGCAAAGTCATGGAGAATAGACCTGTCACAATCCCATACCCTTGCACTGAAAGAACATGTAAGGGAGTTGTGAGGCCAGGGAGCTAGCCCCATGTTCTCTTGGGACCAGTGGTATACTGTGGGGGCCCCACAGGGGCAATTGCCCCAGGCTCAAAATTGCTAGGGGCACAAAATTTCAACACCTGGTGCTTCCCTCATTACAGCTGTGGGCTTCCATTGCTGGGCTCCATTGAAAAGAGCTTCTCCGTGAGAACCAGGAAGTGACCTCTCCAGACAATGGAACGGCTCTTCTTATCTCTGCGACTGCAATCTTCTGGGTGACACGGACACCGTTAGGAGTTGAATGTGCATGCGTACTCCACCATTTTCACTCTCTGCTCTCTGCACAGCCCCAGGAGCTGGCAGGCCAGCTTGAGTTGTGTCCAAAGTTGCACTAAGTCACTGCCCTGTCAGTACAATGATTTTTCCTTGCTCGATGGAATGTCCTCCCCTCTCGTCCCTCTGTGTGCCCCATGAATCTGTTCTAGGGGATCCCCAAAACCTCTGGATAAGATCTGCAGAGGGTTCAGGGTGAGAGGACAAAAGGATGGGATTTATAACTCTATTTCTTTATTCTAGGTTAGCAGTGGCCCTTTAGTCACTGCGGACACCATCAGGGATATTCCTGTTGTTCTCTGCGTTAAGTCCTCTTGGAAGTAAGACAGGCAGCAGTCACTCTTTGGGGATTACACTCATATCTTCATAGTGGAGCATGGCCACAGCTTTTTTGCTGGAGCATGGCTGTATTTGCCGCCTTCCTTGTGTTTTATGCTATGCCTGATAGCAAGTGTCAAACGACATTTAAAATTATAGTTCATTTACTGTAGTTAAACATAAGGAAGCAAAAGCAATTACCCACATAAAATGATGGAATTAAAGATTCTTCGTCTGACCTAGTTTGCTATTTAGTGTTCAGTGAGTGTTGCAAAAGATAAATACATTCTTTATAGAGGGCTGTATCAATCTCCAATCATGAATGAAAGCCAGTGAACATGATTTAGATATAAAATATATGGTTTGCAAACAAAAATCAATCTTTGACTGTGAGATAAGAGTTAGCTGACAGTATGGTGTCCCTCGCTTGTTTCTAAATAGGAAAAAAAATACTTTAGTAGGGAAGCATATATTGCTTTACATAGCAATTTAAAATGTTATATGTACACATACACACACACAAAGGGACATTCCGTTTTAGAAAGACATCAATGCAGATGTTCTACAGGAGGATGGAGATTCGTTCTAATAAAAGAAAATGTAATACAATGGGAAAATGTTAATTAGTTTAATTTAATTACAGACTTAGTACATGCTAGAAGCTTAAATTTAATGGGCTGATGATTCAGATTTGATTGATCATAAAAACGAGTATATGTATTGTTGTGATGACTACCCTAAACTCTCCTTGGATGCAACTGTAATTTAATCTGCAATCACTCTGCATCAATACACTGCACATAAGAAAAGGTGAGTGAATCCTATTTAAGACAGCAAATAAAATACAGGTAATATAATAAAACAGAGTAAATTTGTACCTTAAACATTATTGCCAAATGTATGCTGTGTTTGCATAAAATTCTGATAACCACATTCTTATTATGATTTTCCAACTTGGTACCTTTTTGAGGTTGGCTGACATATGAGGTTTTTTTTATATTTTATTTAAGAAGTCCACGTAGGATTATTTTAATTTTTGTGGGTGAGAAGGTGAGTGGGCTGTTGAATGCTTTGTCACGTTGCATGATCACAACCCTACTGCCTCTGTCCTAGCTGCTACCAAGACGTAGCTGTGATTCCTACAGGTGTTTGATTAGATCACCCTTGAGATCTCTTCCAATTTGTACATGTTCTTCAGAACAGGATGACATCTAGTCTCAACAACAATAATTTGCATTGGATATACCTTGTCTATATTGTTCCAGGAGAAACTCTGGGCAGTATTCCACTTGCACAATGGCAATTTCCCCCCTCCTACCTCAGCATGTCCTGCGCCCTCCCCAAATCTGCTCCAGAGGGTTGGGGGAACCCCCAAACAGATTTAGGGGTGCACAGGAGAAGAGAATGAACATTCTGTTGTGCACGGATAAATCATTTTGCTGATGGAACGATCACATAGCTCCATGTGGGATACAACCCTTCGAATAGTATGCCGATTGCCGAAATCACATAATGTACAGTATATGTTAAAGGAAATGAAAGCTGAGCATTTAATGTGGTTGTAGAATGTACAAATTCAGCCAAGATATGAACATCCCCCCCAAAACCTATTGGAGATTATGCATAATGACTGGAAAATGTCTAAATTGAAACATTTCCAATACCAGTTGGAGATTATGTATATTGACCGGAGAATGTGCACAATTTCCTCTTCATGGACAAATTGTATGTACATTCTCCATGAGGCCTGAGGAATGTGCACAATGGATGGTTATTATGCACATAAACGACTCAACTTAGAGTCCCCTTAACATACATATAAACATTTCGTGCTTTAGTTTGATATTCTACTAATCTAGCTGGTATGACTTCTAATCAGTGGTTTGGATCAAGTGACATCCTTCTGATCGTGCCAGAGATAGGAGCAGCAACTTCAAGAAAGAAGATTCCACCTAAACATTAGGAAGAACTTCCTGACAGTAAGAGCTGTTCGGCAGTGGAATTTGCTACCAAGGAGTGTGGTGGAGTCTCCTTCTTTGGAGGTCTTTAAGCAGAGGCTTGACAGGCATATGTCAAGAATGCTTTGATGGTGTTTCCTGCTTGGCAGGGGGTTGGACTGGATGGCCCTTGTGGTCTCTTCCAACTCTATGATTCTATGATTCTATGGTATGAATAGTGCACACCCACACAGTCCAACCCCTGCACCATCCAGGAAACATGGCAGTAATGCCCATGGTGGTGGTGGTGGTGGTGGTGTGTGTGTGTGTGTGTGTGTGTGTGTGTGTGTGTGTGTGTGTCTGCAGCAAAACCCCCAAACCCCAACTATGTTAGCTTTTCCTGACCAAAGAGGGTTCCTGGTTTCTGCCAAGTTCCTCTGAAGTAGTAACTTCCTATGACACAGTGAATCCCATTCTATAAGGTCTTCTAACTTCACTTGGCGGGGAGGTACCAGGGATCGTAGTACAAAGGGGGGAAAGAGTGGAAGTCTACTTTTGGGTCCTAAGAGCCAAGCTGTTATATTCATTTGCTTACTTACTTCAGATTCCATTTTTCTTCTCCAATTTTCTAAATGTTTTCTGTCATCCTTGCAGAATGGTTCAAAGGTTTTTTTGTCTAAAACATATTGAAATCCAGTAAATTACACAGAAAAGCCAGGGCAGAGCAGGTTGGAGAGCTTCCTTGAACTAGCACACAAGGTTGAATATTCGCATCTAAACAATGAAACAGACCTTTCACGTTTTGAAATATTTTCTCTTTATTCTAGCTGTTCCTCTCATTTTCTTTAATGGCAAGTTGGGTGGCAAGCCAGCCTCACAAACTGTTTGAGAGGCAGCAGGGAGATGTTCTGTGCTTTTGCTGTGGGAAGGTGTATATGGGAGACAGGAGACAAATCCAACAGTGCATGAAATGAAGTGCTAATCCCAAAGGTTCATGTGCAATTTGGGGTATATTTTCTTCTCCATGCACATACAATTGTAGATGTAATTGCCACCCTGGAAGAAAAGTAAACCTGAAAAAGATATATATTGTAGCACATAGATGTAGTGCCTGAAATATCTCATATTCAAATCATTTTTCATTTTCTCACCCCAATGAAAACCTGTTTTGGGGGTGGGGGTGGGGAGCAAAAGAGCTTTTTATGGCATACCTTAACTTTATTAACTACTTTTCTCATATATATATATATATATATATATATATATATATATATATATATATATATAATGAATAATTTTTTATTTATCCATCCATCTGGCTGAGTCTCCCTGGCCACTCTGGGCGGCTCCCAATCGAATATCAAAACAATACAGCAATAGCACAATTACAAAAGTCACAAACAATACATAAACCACATCAAAAAATACACAACCGAATGTAAAACAATTTCCCATAAATCAAAATCTAAAGCTAAGAATACAGCCTTAATAAAATGACATAGGTAAAAAATAACAGGATTTTTTTTTAAAAAAGCAAAACAAAATGGAGCCCTCTCTGCCCAGCAGCAGCAGCAGCAGCAGCAGCAGTTCTTATAGGCCTTGGCCAGGTGGGGAGTGGCAGGACTGGGGCCTTCAGGCGCTGAGCAGGGGAGTCCTCCTGGCTGGTAGCTGGTATATATATGAAAAGTAGTTAATACATGAGAAAAGTTAAGGTATGCCATTATATATACAGTATATACTGTAATCTCCTTCACTGTGTCTGTTGTTTTTTCAACCCTGCTTTGGAAAGCATCCCCAACAAGTAGTTTGCACATGCATTTGCAAATTCAGAGCCTCCATTCTGGTGAAAGCATTATAGCTGTGTGGTTCAGAGGCAAACATTACAGTAAATACTAGGTTCTGGATCCAAATAACTGCACAAGTAGTTCTGTTGTCCAAGGGCAATTTGTTGCTTATGTTTCTTGAACAACAATCCTACCACATGTGACATAAATTACTTATTTTGAGTCTGAGAGGAATTTAAAAAGCAATTAGAAATGAAAAACATGGTTTATTTTTTATTTTTGCTCACCGCACACAAGCCTTCGGGCTCCTCTCTTAATACCTAAGCAGGCTGACTCCCACTTACTTAATGGCCTTAAGCCTAAGAAAAAAGTGAGCTGCCGTGTTATGTTTTCAGTATTCAGTGTTTGCCTGAGCTTGAGTCTGGACTAAGGATTCTGAGCCCCATTGTTCTGATTTGATACATGATATCCAATCACCGAACATTTCAGGATTTGGGCTTCTGCCATTGGCCCTTGAACTCTGACTTATGTTTCACAGCTTGGAAGTTTGGACAGCCAATCATGTTGGGAGTGGGAGTGGCCCAGGCCTTCAGAAATGTATATAAGCAGTTGCTTTCCCCTGTTGTCCAGTTCTGTTTGTTCAATAAAGGTTCTTGCTACTGAAGGAATTTTTTTATTTTGCTTCGACTCAGACCAACACGGCTACCTACCTGTAACTAAAGGTTCTTGCTGTTATCACTGTGTTGCGGGAACCTACCGAGACTTCATGCAGCATCTAAATATGACTACATCACATGCTCCCCACTTCTCCAACCAGTGAGGAAACTACAGGGGCAGGATTTACAGGGTATGGATTAAAAAGAGCTCTGCTAGATCAGATCAAAGTTTCATCCAGCATCCTACAGTGGTCAAGCAGCTGCCTATATGAGAAGCCCACAAGCAAGCCATGAATGCAACAGCACTTGCCCCATTTGCAGATCTCAGCAACTGGCATATAGCACCAAACTGCCTGCAAAATATATATATATTTCTCTATTACCAGGTCTTGGGCTGATTAAACAATCTATGGCCTTTTAAACGCATTTATGGGAGGGGGCAGTTGTTGTTTTGGTGCACTTTGTGTTCTCATTTTGTATTTTTATATTGTGAGTCACCCTGTGATTTTTGGATGAAGGGCATTTTACAATTTTAATAAATTTAATAAATAATCAATACATAATGTGCCACCATTGTTAATTGTTGCCACGAATAGCCTTGTACTCCAATAATTTATATGGAGCTATCAACTGCAATTGAAATAATAATAATAAGAAAACCTTTGTCTGGTTTCTCAAAAGCCTTTGCATAGGTGCCAGAAACATCTCCAGGGAGCGTATTCCACCATGAAAAAGGCCCTCTCCCAAGTAGCCATCTTACCTCGTTTGTTGTAGGAACCTTCCTGGAGAAGGACATCTTACAAAGATCTTAAGGCCTAGGCAGAAATGGCATGCCCCCAAGCCATTTAAGGCTGCGATGGTTAAAAATCAACACTTTGAACTGGGCCCAGAAATGGCCTGAAAGGGCAGAGCTGATTTCTCTCCAGTGTTTTGGTGAAAATCAGTGAGGAAGGAAATTTACCACCTCTCAGGCAGGTGAATTTTTTTTTTTACCTGTTGTGTTGTTGTTATAGCTATGTCTTCCTTAACATGGAACTTAAATTTGTACCCTGCAGAGTTTGAAGTCATCTCTCCCTGTCCTTTCTGTTGTGTCCCCCAGGGCTGCAATACATACGAAAATGACTTTTGGGCACAGAGCCTGGAAAAATGTAATTGGGCCATGACAAAAGCAGGCTTAGTAGAAAAGCATCAAAATCTCGGGGATTAGCTCCAAACAAGCTAATCAGTAGTCATCCCCTTCACATATATTGCCAGAAAGGTTAATGCTGGAAATATTGAGGAATGTTTGATGCCTGTGAGAAGCTGTGTTTAGCCCTGGTTTTTCAGGAGGGCTTGGAGTGTATGGAGTGTATGGAGAAATGAGAGCCTAGCTCTCTGGAAACCTAACCCATCCTGAGTAAAAACAACAACCAGTTAAGCAGAGAGCATAACTCATCGAACCATTTACAACTAGTTCCTCTTATTACCTCTCCAGTGGAAAATCTCATACAAAATTCCTTGGATGAGGCCTTACCTCATAAAATGAGGCGATATTTATTTACTGCTTGATATCTCTTCCTGTAATCTTCCTGGACTTATTTTACAAACAGAGAAAATGGTGGCGGCCATGGGGGGGGGGGAGAGGGATATTTCGTAATGTTTAATGTGAAAGCTATTAATCTTATTGCACTGAGAAGGTCAGACCATGGAAAGCTAGAAAAGAGCCAAGGAGTATTTGAAGTTGGGTAAAGCGCTTAGCTGGTGTAAATTGGGGTAAGTCGACTTTATCCGGCCGAACTGCTTGAAACGAGAACGGCTGAGCAGCTGGCCCAGTTGTGTCCTGCCTTGTTAATGTGGCCCAGAAAAATGCAGAATTATCTGTCAATTGAGAATAATCAAAGTGGATGGATGACTCAGGACAACACATCAGCCCTGTATGGCTAATGCAGAGCCTCTGTCAGCAGATCATCTTTGAAAAGGTTAGAAACATGGCACTTTCATGTCAAGAGCTCTTCAGAGGAAATGCAAATATGTTGTGAACATTTACTCTACTCTTGTATTGTCAAACCAATGCATTGTTGCATGCCTTCGCCCCATTCCCTGGCATTCCTAGGCATGAAGTGTGCTGCATTGTAACCCTTCAGCTAATTATCTCTTTATTACTGCTTCATATGCATTATACTTGCCAGGTTAGATGTCCCTAGCCACGGAATTGTTTTATCAGCATTCATAGAGAATTATCTGGTCTGGTGGGCAATTTCCCCCCTCCTTCTTCTAAAGAAAGGGAAATGGAAGAAGGCAAAATGCACTGGATTCTGCTGGTATTAGAACTGAAATGCATTTGGAAGAAATGCTCTCTCACATTTTTAGGGCTTAATTGGAATGTGAAGATTTGTGAAGATTGGACAAGACAGACTTCAGACTCTCCCTTTTGAATTTCTTGGTGTTTGGGTTGTTTGCGGTAATGCTCAAATTGTCGCCATGCTTTCCAGCTACTGAAGCACTTCACACAAAGCTAAATACAGTGGTACCTCGGTTTATGAACACAATTGGTTCCGGAAGTCTGTTCATATACTGAAGTGTTCATAAACTGAAGTGAACTTTCCCACTGAAAGTAATGGAAAGTGAATTAATCCGTTCCAGATAGGTCTGTGGCGTTCGTAAACCAATAATTCGTAAACCGAGGTGTTCGTAAACCGAGGTTCCACTGTATCTGTTTTCAATGCTACAGTTTCCCAGAATGTACGTATAGACTATGATGACTAATTTAGCATAGCATAGGATGAATGGGAATCTTCACCCAAGTTCTTAAAAGTAATTTTAGATTCATATCTATCTATCTATCATCTATCTATCTATCTATCTATCTATCTATCTATCTATCTATCTATCATCTATCTATCTATGCCAATTACAATGGATAGTTGCTGCTACAGAGTGAAAACTAACTTATCATACAGTTTATTTATTTATTTTGCATCTTTATTTACCTGCCCTTCACCAAAGGTTCCAGGGCAGGTTATATGTATAACATGATAAGAACAACAAACTATAGCAGACAGTAAGCAATTAAAGCAACCAAACAACCAACAAAATCATGCAGAAAGTAGACACGTATTGCACATTGTCCTGCTCGACAAGCAAAACCAAGTAATGTGCAGCAGAGCCCTTCCAAAACTGATAAAAGACCTCTCTGGGGCAGCATTCTATTTCCACAGAACCTATCCTGGTGCCCCAATCAAGCCCACAAGCAGTGCATGATTCCACTAACACTCTTCTTGTGAGTCCCCAGTGACTGGAATTCAGAGCATATAGCCACCAGGAGTAGTAGTCATCGACACCCTTATCTTCTATGAATTTCCCAACCCACTTAAAAACCACCCAAGTCGACAACTCTTGCTAATTCTTGCTGTAGACTATTCCACAGTTTAACCATACACTGTGAAGAAGTATTTCTTTTTGTCTGTCTTGAATCTCCCACCTAAACGTGTAGGCTGGGACCAAAAATGGGTCGAGAACTTTGAAGTTACATTGCCACCTTCCAGTAACTCAGTTATGCTTCCGCACTGCAATTGAGCTATTGCACACGTGTAGTGTCTCATTCACCTCTGAGCACTCCTCTTGGTCTGCTTACTCATCAGGGTGATGGGAAAAGCTCTAACCATTTACCCTCTACAGCTTATTTAAGCCCTGGGTCCATAACACATTCATGGAACTCAGAACTCAGAAGATGAGGTTAAAAGACACCAGCCCAAATTTACAATATTTTAAGTCCCAATAATTTCAGTGGGAGAGTTGTGCTTAAGACTTTGCAACTGAAATGAACATGACCTAAAAATGTTTGATTTTGACTGAAGTATAAGCAAAATCCCGGTGTTTCTGCTTGATAGAATGTTTCAAGATTTTAGGGAATAGCATCATAAATGTGTTCACTGAAGCAAGTCTCTTGAGGTAATTACCCAGCCTCCGCAGTAATTCTATAGCTACTCCTAAATATAAAATTCTATACAATTTCCTTGAAAGGATTTCACCTCCATAGCAGAGAAGTCCTACAAAGCTCTTGAATTGTTCTTTATAACTATTTTTTATTACTTATCCACACAATAAATGTTTTGTTTTCATAACCATGAATTCCTACCAGTGCCTCTAGAATTTCCCTTAAAATCTAAAATGAAGCTTCTCCAGCATTCACTAAGCCAGTGTTTCTGAAGAAAAGAGAAGGTGCTGGGCTTCATGAGCTTTTCCCAGAGAGGAAAACAATTACAAGTGCTTTTGAGAAGTGAGCAGTCTGAGAGAACTACAGTGCTGATATTTGCTTAGTTTTAGCTTGAAAAATATGGGATGCCAAACATATCCCACCCATCTGGAAATAATTAATACGTTTCAAATGATAGATGCATTTATATTGTGAAGAATTATCTATCTGAGGGCATTCATTTCCTAAAAGTATCCACAATTTGGCAGGCACAATGATGGCAATTATAGACAAGAGAAGTGATCAAAAAATGCTGATGGACATCAGTCCCAAAATATTCTAACTTATTGCTGTCAATATTTATATCACATATTTCATCTCCTTGCAATGAAACCAGTTGTTGGCTAACACGGACTGGATCAGAAATATTAATAACTTAAAGAAGGGGTTCTGTCAAACAGTGCTTAGCTGCACAGTCAAGGATATGCCCACTTAGTACTCTTGGGTCCAGTGGCAGCCTGCGAGGCAGATGGGGCAATGTTGCCCACCCGGCTTCTCACCATCGCTGCTGAGTACTGAAGGCGGGAGGGCAAGGCAGTGTGCACACACTGTGTCAGAAATGATAGATTGCTCTGGCATCATGCTCACACTGCACTGAGCTCCCTGTGGCCTTGCCCCTTCCCCTTTCCATAGGCAGCACTGATCTGTCCTGTTGAGATGCCTGATCAACAGTGCTGCCCTGCCAACCACTTATGCATTGGTTCAAGGAACCTGCTGGAGAAGGGGAAAGTCCAGCAGGGTTTCCTGGCGACTTTCCAGGCCTACAGTCCTTTCTGGGTAGAATTCAAGAGGATTATGAATCCTCTGCCAAGTTAAAGGGGGATGCAGACTGTGAATAATGGTTTGGTCAGAAAGACCAGGCGATAGCCCATTGTGTAGCTATAAGGCTTTTCAAGTGTACAGTAGGGATCTTCGGACTGGAGTTCCAGTTGTTTCATTGGGGTGGTATCTAACATAACTTTTGTCACCATGGCAGAATGCAAATTGAGGGATACACATGGAAACCCTTTGCCTTGGTCCGGCAAATTCCTGTGGAGCCCACAGTGAGCACGTCCCAGCCCTTTAAATTGAAAAAGAATGGAACTTCCATGGACATCACCTTGAATTTTATGATGAAAAGGTGGGACACAAAATCCATACCTATATCGATCCACTTTATTAACATCCACTTTAGAACTGTGCTCATTCTTGTGCAGGCTGGTATCTATAGAACACAAGAAGCTGCCTTCTATTCAGTCAGATGATTGGTCTATCTATCTATCTCAGTATTGTCCACACTGGCTGGCAGCAGCTCTACAGGGTTTCAGACAGGGAACGCTCCCAGCTCTATCTGAAGATGCGGAACCTGGAAACTTCTACATGCAAAGCAGATGCTCTACTGCTGAGCTACAGCCTTTCTTCTATAACTGATGAGAAGAACTGGTTTGCCCAAGTGTTTTCTAGACATTAAATCTGTGCTGTTAATAAACACTGGCTGCTGTAGATGTTGTTACACTGTTGTTTTAATACATTCATTTCGGTGTTGTTTTTTCCAGTTATTTTATTGTCTTCCTGTAAGCTGCCTTGAAATACTATGAATAGAAAGTGGCATATACCGGTAACTGTTTTAAAAGAAAGTCCCTTCCGGCATAGCAGGAAGGGAGGTTGCGGGCACCCACAAGCCCTTCACGTGCTGGGGGGATGGTTGCCATCCCTCCAGCCATAGGCTGGGCCCCGGGCACAGTGCTCTCCAGCGCGTCCAATCCGGACGTCCCGCGGGCGTGGCTTGCTGCCTTAAAGCAAGCGCGCAGCCGGGGCTCAGCCTCTTTGCTCCTGCCCCTAGCAGCTCCGGTTTCTCCCGACCTCCCTCCCTCTAGGTAGGTCTCTTCTTTTGACATTGCTATGGACCTCGGTTGGTCGCCATTGAGGGGCCTGGTAGGAATTTTTCCCACCTGGCAAATTGGCTCTAGCCTTGTGGTTTTCGCCTACCTCATAGCAACTTGTCACAGCTTTGGTTTGGGCGGTTAGGCATTGGATTATCTCAGAAAGGTCTCAGGTGGGGGGGAGGTTGCTGCCATCACCTCCCCCAAAATGCTGAGGGGTACTCCCTTAAGGAGTCCAGGGGCGTGGCCATGTCCGAAGCCGTGGTAGGTGAGGGCCGTGGTAGGGGGTGAAGGCACTCCCCCTATTGGTGGCCCCAGGGTGAGTTAGTTGATCTGCATCACAGGGCTCACCCAACGGTGGTTAACCCTACACAGACTGCCAGCACAACGGGCTGGAGTCGGGTATAGTCGGTTAGATCCAATGCCTAAGCCAATACCGCTCTACATCCGTAATCAATAAAGTTGTGGCCTTTTACGTCCATTTAACCTTACTCACCGTGTCTTGTGTCTTTATTTATTCGGGGAGGGTCGGGGTATCGTCACGCAAATAGGCTAATCAATGAATTGATGGGAAACAAAAGGGTTGAGTTTACACTAGACTTTACAATCTTATCCCCATAGTCCTGCTATAGGCTCCTTATCTATCTTGTTGTTTATGGATGCTTAAAGCGCAATCCTATAAACTCAGAAGTAAGTGTGTGCAGGTGTGTAAAGAATTTCAAAGCTATTTCAAATTTCGAAACTTTCTCAGACAGTGCACCCAGGAAGCTGACATCAGCAAGGGAAAAGTCGACAGTGTCCTTTTCCGCTACCTACCCTTTTGGAATGTAGCAGCGTGATAGTTTTGTTGCTCCGTGAGCTTGGCATCACCCCTGAAATGGATTAAGGAAAAGCTGTGGAAACCTATATACAACAATGATTTGCACAGAATTTGATGCAGAATATCCTTGAATGTCCTCTTAATAACAAATAATATAAACATGAGCATTCTACAACCTTCAAAGCAGATGAGTGCAGAATAATTTAATCGTAACACTGAAGTAACAAGATCACCTAGCTGTGCACAGAATATGCACAGCAATGTTCACTTTGGTGATACCACACTGAGGATCTAGAAGTGTGACAGAGCAATGAATGTAACATCCTCAAAGGATGAAATGTAACCTGATTTTCATGCTCAGTCTGATCACTTTGTTGATATCGTGCCCAACAACCTTCCACCAAAATGCATAGGAAAGCATCTAGAATCAGTTTTTGGAATGTGATATATTTTATTTTCTGTGACACGAGTGGTACGCCTGCTTTGCAACGCATGTGACTAAGCTATCAATGAAGGGTCAAAATAGCTATGAGCAGCATTACAGCATTGCTCCAGAACTGATTAAGAATTATATATTGATTAGCAACTGATAAAGAACCAGAGGCACTGACAATCATTCATGGGTTAAATCTATTTAAACCTTGTAAATAAATGACAAAATGAGAGACAGGCATAAGCATCATTTCCAGCCTTTCAGTTTAAAATTTTGTTTTAATTACATTTCAGCTTTTTAATTAACTTGCTATATCTTCTATTGTTTCATACAGTACTTTTTTGTTTTTGTTTTGCAAGCTATCAAATAACTTCTGTTCTGGGGCAGCTACATAAATGCAGTTAATAAATAAATAATAAATAAAACCAGCAACCACGCAGATAGCATCTAGTAACATTATTCATTGATGGAGATACATTTATCTGCACTGTGTATTTTTACGTCTTTGCGGGAAAGCCACAGTTTCTGTTGCACCTAATTACTTTCCCCTGCAGCTTTAAACAGTGCTGGCTTTTAATATTCCGCTGGAGTACAGAAGAGTCGATCCTTTAGTGTAACTAAGAAATGTCTGCAAAAATGTTAGTACGTCTTGCCTTTTGGCACTTGCTAAATAAAAGCAGTGTCTTCTGAAATAAAAGGGATGGCTATGGGGAGGGGAAGCTGGAAATCTGCAGGGTGCTGATTAAGCCATCCATCGGGTGGCCTGGCTATGGCATAAAATGTGCTGCATCCCACAGAACAAGACTTGCACAGGGTGACCCACCAAGCTGAATGCAAACCATCAGTAAAACATTGTGGCCTACTAAGTTGACAATGTCCAAGTTTTTGCAATCTTGTGCTGGTAGCTAAAGCGTTTTTAATGTATACGCATCACAACACTGTGACACCAGATGGCGCTGTGGAGTTCCGTTTTTGCCAATGCGATTTCTCATACAAAGTTTTAAAGGTAAAGGTAAAGGGGCCCCTGACCGTTAGGTCCAGCCACGGACAACTCTGGGGTTGCGGCACTAGCTTCCAGGTCATGTGGCCAGCATGACTAAGCTGCTTCTGGCGAACCAGAGCAGTGCACGGAAACGCCGTTTACCTTCCCGCTGGAGCGTTCCCTATTTATCTACTTGCACTTTGATGTGCTTTCAAACTGCTAGGTGGGCAGGAGCTGGGACCAAGCAACAGGAGCTCACCCCGTCGCAGGGATTCGAACTGCTGACCTGATCGGCAAGCCCTAGGCTCTGTGGTAGACCACAGCGCCACCCGTGTCCCTCATACAAAGTTTACAATGCGTTTAACTGAAACACTGCTTTGATGTGTCTATATCCAGCCCATATATGGCTGAGTTATTATTACTGGACTAGATTCAACTAAGTTGTTCTGCACGTGGGAACCAGCACAAGGGCTCCTGCTAGTGCAACATGGCTTTCCCCCTCTCCCCGCCCTGCACCTCCTAAAACAGCTCTTGGGGGGTTGGGAGAAGCCCCAGGACAGAAAATGGGGTGAAGAGGCAAGGTCTTTACGTCGGGCATGCAGAAGTGTTTGTGCTGATGGAACGCTGTAGCACAATGTTGAATTATTTCCATTGCTATTTATTGCATTTACGGTATATACCAACTTTCTGACAAGGCTTGGTGGATTACAAAATTGTACACACCTGGCTTGGAAGCTAGGGAATCTGCTTTTATTTTTAAAACCCAGTAAATCTGTTTCATGCTGCATCCATGCCCATTCACATTCAGCAGCCTAGAAAAAAAAAAGAGTAAATGGTGTTCAACTGTACTGGTGGAGATGTTTTTAATATACTTTAATATATGAACAGAAATAATATTCAGGTTCCCTAATAATTCTGCAAGTAGGCCTCATTAATCTGCAGGCAATTTGAGCCAGGATACAGATTCTACAGAGCAGAATCCTCTTTATCTTTAGATTCAGTGAGCCTGTGCCATTGCCTGCTAAATAGCGCCAAAACCACTGGCGGAGGAAGGGGGTGCGGTCCGTCCCGGGTGTCATCCCTGAGGGGGGTGACATCGCCACCCCTCCTCCCTAGGACACTCGCCGTGGGCAGTGCCCACCCCTGGGTGCACAGCATGTGCACCACTCCGGGTGCCAGACCAGCTACCTCTGCCTCTGGCCAAAACTTGCCACAGTTCTTTAGCTTGACCACTGTGTTGCTATTGGAAGGCCTTTTTAGTGCTTCCAGACTGTTCCCTTGTACTTGCTTTCTGGTACTTCCTAGCTCACCCCGTCATTCTCTAGCCTGCTTGTGGCTTAGTTTTAACCAGGGCTTGGGAACCTACAGCCCTCCGTACATTGCTGGGCCACAATTCCCATCATTCCTAACTTTTGACAACACCGGCTGGGACTGATTGAGACTGATGGGATGTGGAGTCCCAATTAGAGGGCCTAAAACATACAAGTGTCAGTGCTGGCTTCCCATTATCCTCAGCCATTGGCCATACATGCTGGGGCTGAGGGGAGTCATAGGTAACCAACATCTGGAGGGCCAGGAGTTCCCAACACCTGCTGTCCAACCTGTCAACCCCACAAACAGTCAGGTATTGAAAGTGTGATGGGATGACACCTTTCCTTGCTGTTCATTTAGCTGAAATATCGCACAGCAAACACAGCAGGCTTGGTTTGCATTTAGAGAAAGCCAGTGAATTTATTTTATTTTTTTAACCTAGCTGGTGCGAAGTTGTCGTATGAATGTATATAATGCAGTGGCAAGGTTTTCAGACCCAGTGCAGTTTGTTGCCAGGTTTCTGCCACATTACTATGAACCTGATTAATTACTAGAGAAAGTTTCAGATTGCTACCTCTAGTATGAGGTCATGGTTTAAGAAGACCATAATTTTTATGACGGGCAATGATATCACATTATACTGATGAAATACACTTGGAAGTTACTTGGATGAGTGTTATTGATATCTTATAGCCAGTGACATGCTGTCCTGTCACAAGGTATGTTATGTTCCCAGTTGGCAGTCTTCTATCTTGTGTTTCAAGCAGATAACCAAAAGTATCCAGCAGTTCTTTTTACATCTGTCGCCCCTTTGGGTAACTGCATTGCATCCTTTGTTCTCAGATCTGCTCGCAACTGTATTGAGTGTGGCATGCATATGTTATTAAGGGTGACAATTAACTCTAGAAAAGCTCAGAATAGCGTATTTTAATTCAAAGTATGATGTAAACACTATGTATGTATGCCACAAAACAAAACAAATCCATACTGTAACTTAACTCTTCTGCATCCTATAATTCCATGTATCCTTTGAAGTGGGAGAAGCTCAGGCCAGGGAGCCAACGTACCATCATGCTCCCAAAGTGGGCCCGAGACTATTTTGTACTGTTTGTATGTGTTAATATTTTAAGGTGCAAATCGCCTTAGATGTCTTTGCGGAAAGGCAATACAGTATAAAAAAATTATTAAATAAGAAATGTTAACATTAACATGCATACATACCATTAAAATATAGCAGAAGCAGATGAAAATGTTTGTTAAATCATAGCACCATTAAATTATCCGAAAAAGAAAACCAATTGAAATAATAATTAAAAGGTCTCTGTGGATGCCCTAAAGGCCAGCAAAGAAGGGGAGGCTATTTTAAAGATTACTCAGGAAGGGGTCTGTCCCTAAGCCCGTTCACACATTATGCTGAAAATAATGGGCACAAGCTGCCTCTACACATGTCTGAGTGTTTGTGTGAATCACTTGTTGATTTGTACAGCTCAACTACTGCATGCACTGTATACACGGCTAAAGAAACTGTACACTCATTGGAGATTACTTGTGAATAACATAGGAGTGTACGGTTCAACTAGAACAGAGATTCCGACTCTGGAGGAGCTTTTTGACAGTAAACACTTTTCGACAGTGGAACAGATTCCCACAAGAGGTGGTGGTGGACTCTCCTTCCTTAGAGGGTTTTAAGCAGAGTTTGGATGGCTATCTGTCATGTACAGATTCCTGTATTGCAGGGATTTGGACTAGACGATCCTCAGGATCCCTTCCAACTCTACTATTCTGAAGAAGAAGAGTACCAGAGAGAAGGGGCTTGGATGTCAATAGATGTAGGCAGTCCTTCAGCTGGCCCATTCCTAAACTTCACAGCTTGATACCAGCACCTTGAAAGGAAAACAAATAGGCAGCCAAGTAAGTGTTGAGAAACAGGCGTGTTGTGAAATTCTAGCCGCTACATTCTGCATTTTGCACTCTTCAGACCATCTTTAAGGGCAGCTTCACATAGAGGACATTTAAGTAATCTGAATTAGTTGCCTAGCACTATTGTAACAGGTGTAGACGAAGGAACGAATTTTAAAAGTTCACGTGAGTATTGCTCGAAATCTTTTCAGCTTCTACATGGTATCTTTAACAGAGATGAATGCTCCAACCAAGAAGCCTCCCCCCCCAAAATGCTGCATCTTTCTGTATAAGGCAGGGGGACAGTTAAGAGGGGGGGGGGCACAACAACTAGATAGCACTTCGTTCTCTAAAGTGATTTTCCTTCATGGCTTTCTGGGTCAGACCCTCTCTTTGTGAAAGTACTATTTTTAGGTAATAATGATTTCTACTCAGGATGACACCAACCCTGAATCTGGATGCAATATGCTTGCGATAAAAGAAAGAAAATGACTATCTATCTATCTATCTATCTATCTATCTATCTATCTATCTATCAGAAGCTGCCAAAGATCCCAATCCCAAAAGGATTCATATGTATATGTATATGCATATACGAAAATGGGAAATGAACCAAATATTTAGCCATCCGTTTGCCAGATTTTACATATATAATGCTTTCCATTTAAAGTAAAATATCTGAAGAAGGGTACCGCAGTTTCAGTTCCCTCTGTGGTATTGGATATTAGGAGGCACAGAAATAGAGCTCATAAAATATTTCCATTAATAAGCTCTCCTTTCTGTATCCTTCACCTTTCTGTTATCCTTCAACGGAACACTCAGTTCGTGTGTGTGTGTGTGTGTGTGTGTGTGTGTGTGTGTGTGTGAATGATTTAAATAGACTAACAGGAATCAAAAGCTATACAACACAGATGCTACTCCAGCGATCTGAATCAGGGCAGTTTTTAACTTCATTAAATTGCTGTCATATGGTGTCTGCTGACATGCCTCAGACTTTGGAGAGTTTTACCCATCAGGTATTCTCTAAGATTGTTAACAAGAACAGCAACTCTCATTAGGGGTTCCCCAAAAGCAGCTAATTAAGGGACAAAGGTTGCTCAGATTGTGACAATTACACCTGTAGGTCTCTGTAGAAATACCAAAATCGCACACAAGCGTATGTTTGGTTGCTTAGAACAAGAAATAAAGACCCAGTCCATTAAAAAAAAACGAGAGGCAGAAAGCTGTCAACCATTTGAAAAGCTTTAGGAAAATGATCATCCAATTAGTGGCTATGATCAAATCAGGCATGAACTCTCTCTGGATGGCTCCATAATTTTCCTCCTTGCATGGTGTAATTTCATATAGCTCAAATGAACTCATGAGAGGTAATTCAGTTCCAAACAGTTTTCTCATCACTGCTAATTATACTAATACATTGAAATGCCTCCTACAAAATGCATGAGCCCTTTAAGCCACCTCATTAATGTGATATAATTTTTGCTAGAATATATATATCAAACCTATTATCACCACAGGTTTTCTTTATCAATTTTTTTTTCAAGATGTCTATCAAAATCCCTGAAAAAGTAGACTTCTTGGATTTGGCTTTCTCATAATTGTCCTTTTCTTTGAACTGCACTTGTCTACTGTTGCATTAGAAGAGGAAGAAGAAGAAGAAGAAGAAGAAGAAGAAGAAGAAGAAGAAGAAGAAGAAGAAGAAGAAGAAGAAGAATGCCAGTACAAGTATTGGAAAAGGTATCCCTTATACCCCTTGGTTCCCCCTCCCTGAACACTTGATTCCTCAATTTCCCCCCAGTTGTAGCTGATTCTTTAAATGGCAAATGGTGCATGCAGTAATGTGCAAAAATGAGTTATACAAACTGAAAGCAGGGGTGTAAAAAGAAGCATCATCTGAGACTAAAATAAAGACAGATTTTATGGTATTTATGTCAGTTAATTTAACTGCTGGTAGGGGCCTTTGTTGAAACATGAGTTAGTTCCAGTGTTTAACCTTGCAGCATTAATTTATGCTTTATGGCATGAGTACTTCATCACTCCCTCCTTGGAAAAGACAGTTATCTCATTAGCTGGAATTTAATGAAATGCAAGGATACACTTCTTAATTTCAAAGATTACTATAACACAAATCAGGTGTAAATCTCAGGCTGACTGTTCTCTCGATTTGTCTGTTTTTTAAAAAAAATAAAAAAATACAGCCAAAGAGGTTCATTTTGCAATGATTTCACAAAGAGTTCCTTTGGTGAGATATATGCCACAGCTGCTATCGGAAAGGCAGGTCTCATCTGTAAAAGTTGGTTTAACTTCGCAGTGATACTAATGACAATTAGGAGTTCCATAAAAATATAAAACTAGGAATGCCTGATTATTGCCATGAACAGTGAAGGTTACGAATGAATTGTTGATTTCAAGGCACCTGGAGGGGGGGCAGGATCACATTCTAATAATTTGTTTCGAATTCTTTATGTTTGCAAATTCCACAATTCCAAAGGATAAACATATCAGTCTTTGGGCTGCTTGGCTAGCATATTGTTGTGCCTGGTGCTGAAAAAGTTAACTTTCTGTTATCAAATAACGCAGGGGAAACCTCAGATCCGGTGGCCAAAAGCGCTCTCCATGAGTCTGCCCACACCACAGACCTTCCCCCGCCACAACCCTCTCCCCACGTCATATGCCTCTCTGACCTTGCTATATGCCAATAAAGGTGTTGAATTGAATTGAATTGAATTGACCTTGCATCACACCCTTTCCCAGGGTTTTTGTCTGGCTAGAATGTCTCCTTAAACTCTGATAATGCCTCTTACTTGCATGGAGGATAGAGAAGGGTGCATGGATATGTGTAGAAACTAGGCTGTGATGCAAAGGGAAATTTTGGACTGGTTTCTCCACCCACTTTTGCCTCTGGCCACCACCAACACGTTTCTGTGGCTCCCAGAAAGTCGCCCAGAAGGGAACATGACCCTCAGGCTGAAAATGGTTGGTCAGCCTGGAGAAACACTGGTTGGCCTTGGTGAGGCAGCCACCTCTGGCAGCAGGCTGGGGGCAGGTGGGAGGAGTGGCAGATCCAGGCCCCCCAAAGGAGCACACTGCTCACCCCTCCAGCACTTATCGCTGATGCTTGGGAAGAGCATCTCTAGCCTCATTTCTTTATCCTCTGCAGTCTTCAGCATGCTGGGACTTCTCTGGGTCACCTCCTGTTGCCTCAGGTGGTAGTGCAGGAGGTGGTGATGGGGGGCGCACGCCTTTCTGTTTTGCCTTAAGAGGCCAAATGTATTGGCTTGGACCATAGCTGCCAAGTTTTCCCTTTTCTCGCGAGGAAGCCTATTCAGCATAAGGGAAAATCCCTTAAAAAAAGGGATAACTTGGCAGCTATGAAGGCTTGGACAGGACAAAGGGGAACAATAACCACAGAACTATCTTTGGGCCTTCCCCCTGTGATGGGATATTTATCATGGCTGGAGAAATACTTTGGGAATCCCCTAATTTGACACCGCTTTCACACAAATGATATGGTTTACATCTCTTAGCAAGAGTGTGACTTTCACAGACTATTTCGTAGTCAAACTCCTCTTTTGAAGATCATTTTGATTGCTGAAAAGTGCCATTTTACCATTTCTTTCTTGCATCCATAACTGCCTGCTTTTGGGGGGGGGGTGGAGATTCATAGGACCAAGGTGGATATGTGATGCCACAGAAAATGGGGATTTTGCAGCTCATTACCCCATTCATACAGAGAATATGAATCAGTTTATTGGTACTGAGAAATTGGGTAGTGATTTTCCCACCTCTGTTCATGTAGTTTAAGTAGGGTTGCTAGACTCAATAGAGGACAGGACTTCTGTGCCTTTAATTGCCCTGCTCTCTTTTGAGTCTGGAAACCTTAAAGAGAAACCAGCAGACCCTTTGTTTAATTTCCAAGCAAAGGGTCTGCTGGTTTCTCTTTCCATACTCAAAAGAGAGCAGGGCAATTAAAGGCACAGAAGTCCTGTCCTCTACTGAGTCTGGCAACCCTAAGTTTAAGGCAAGAGAGAAATCCACTTGTATACACAGAGCTCCCCCACCAGATCACACCTGGTTCTATGAAGCAACTAGTATTGTATTAAAAACCGGGTAAAATATAGGGTGGGGTTCCATATATTAAATAAACAGCCTTGAAATCACTAGCTATAAAACAATAAAGCATACCATCAAACCAATTAAAGGCTGATAAAAGCACCAACAAAATAGCTTAAGCAATCATAAACTTTTTTTAAAAAAAACCCTGTAGCAATAAGTACAACCTGCCTACAGGTACATAGCAAAAGGTGCGGAATCTCTGCTATTTGGGTTGGTTTTGTTGGTTTTCTTATTTTCATATTTTTAAATTTTGTAGTCAGCATGGTCAGTGGTCAAGGAGGATGGGAGCTGGAATCCAACAATATCTGGAGGACCACAGGCTACCCATCTCTGATCTAGTGCACCTGCAACTGCCGTAGACTGGTCCATATAGCCCAATATTATCTACTGTGACCAGTAATGGTACTATCTTCAGTTTTTCCAGGCATAATTCATAAAGCTGCCATCAACCTTTAGAACCGTAAATAGCCTGGGATACTTGAAGGCCTGCCTGTTCCAATAGGCACATGCCTGAGGACTTAGAAATCGGAGGTTCTTCTGCATCTGATTTGGGGCAGGTGGTTAGACAAGAAAGGGTATTTTCAGTGGTTGCCCATAAACCCCTGAACTCCCTTTTCTGGAAGGTCCACCTGTCCTCCTTCTCCATGCTTTTGGCGTTCTGAAGAAAGACAAAGACCCTTTATTTAAGAGGACTTTGGGGTGTTAGGAAAATGTATACATCCACCCTATGGTAGCAATGGTGGGTGGGACTCCATAGTGGGTCTGCACTACTTCTTGAACTCTGCCAGCTTGCTAAACTTTGCCAAAGCTTCTCTCTGTGTTTCTGTCCCCTTTCTTCATGTTTGTGGTTTGTGAGAAGAAATTAACAATGCAAGCTCTGGGGCCTGTTTTGGGGCATGTTGGGCAATGAAGCGTCACACCCCCACCCCCGCCAGAGTGCCCAGTTTCTCCTGCTGGCAGGACATTGGTATGCCCATGTCCTTTCTGCAGGGGTACATGGAGTGCCCCCCCAACCAGGGGCCTCCCTCTCTGCCAGTTTTCAGATGCCCTTCAGCCACCCAAACCCGGACTGTAGGATTGCTCCCCTAATGGTCTTTTATTCCTATTGATATTTATTTCATTGGCTACTGCATAATTGTTGTTTTGAATTATTATGCACCCACCATATTGCTTTTAATTATTTTAAATGTATTAGTGTAATTCTAGAACAAATTGTGATTTTGATTGGTTTTGATTTTGCTAGCAGCATCGGTTATCGTAGTATCATTCATATCTATAACTATATCTATAATCTATGCAAGATAAAAAATACTTGAAAATAAACAATCAAATTAATTATTTATAGTAATCATGCACCCATCACTGATGAGAAAAGATGAAAAGTGTGCTGCAGAATACAAGCAACCGATGTTGTCTATTATGGTATGCAGATAGAAGCTTCTGAAAAGTATAGAATGTCGAAAAATATTTACGTAGATATTCTTTTATACACCAAAAGTTAACACTAGTCAAATTAGTGTTCAGAAATTAAGCATCAGTTTTGCTGTTTCGTAGAAGCAATGAAGGCAGAAAGCTACAAGGGTAAAAAAAAATACTCACAGATGATTCTCATGGATATGATTCAGAACATTAATACCTTAATTTGCATAAAATGAGTTACATATTGCTGCGGTAATTTAATTTGTTTGACCAGGAGTTTGCAATTGTGAAAAAGAGATTCAGAAAGGCCAGTGAATGAGTCTTGCATATTTTCTCCAAATGGCTGATTTCAGCTAATGTGAAATCACAGATTTAATTATAAGGCAGTACCAAATTACAGTGGTGCAGATTTTGGAAGGCGAGAATTATAACAAACGGCTGCTGTGGAAAAACAATGACATCCTTATGCTCGGCAGGGCTTTTGAAGGAGACCCACGCTGAGAGTTTAATCTTCATTGTCATCCTCCGAGTGGGGAGGAATTTCCACAGAAGGAAATCAGGGAAATATTAAATCTAGGAATGAAATAAATAATGGGGATATGCTTATGGGGAGGGGGGAAGCAAACAGCTAGCAAAATATAATAGGCTATGGGAAATGTAAAGGAAAAGAAGAAACATTATATCCAGCCCAAGTCAACCAGTTTATGCCACAATCCCATACACACTGACCTGCAAGTAAAAACCATTGAACTCAAAAGAAATTTGTTCTGAGTAGTCATGAACTAGATTATGCAGTTAAAGCCCCACCAATTTCTGTGGAAGCACATTTCAGCAAAGGCATCTGGGAAGAAGTGAGATTATCAGATCTAGAGAGTCAGTGCGGCATAGTGGTTAGAGCATAGTGGTTAGAGCAGAACTCGGCCCTCCCAATGTTTTGGGACTACAACTCCCATCATCCCTGACCACTGGCCCTGTTAGCTAGGGATGATGGGAGTTCATCCTTAGCTGGATGGGCTGAGTTTGCCTTTGTCTGGGAGTATTGGGTTCAAATGCACAGTCAGCCATGAAGCTCACAGGGTGACCTTGGGCCAGTCACTGCCTGTCAGCCTAACCTACCTTACAGGGTTGTTGTGAGGATAAAATGAGGGGGATAAATATGTATATACCCCTTGAGCTCCTTGGAAGAAATAGACAGAATAAATAGATTTTAAAAATAGAACGAAACAACCACTTTCCCAATGTGGCTAACAAAATCTAGAAGGTTTGGGAGGTCCTGAACGAAATACCCTTCCTAGGCTGACTTCCTTTTTGCTACTCCATTTGCTTTCCCCTTTCCTTTGGGCATAATCTTCCCAGAGGCTGGTGCCTCTTCCTCTTTCCCCCTTTGTTGCCTAGAAGGGACAACCGAAGAGTTAGTGGCAGCAATGAAAAGAAGCAGCAGGGTTAGAGGATTTAGCAAAGGTGTGGCAAACCCAGGACCAATGGGCCCTATCCAATCTCTTTCTGATACACCCCGCTCCCCAACAATTTGGCTGCTGTGCCAGCTTCCTTTTTTTAAAATAAAATAAAATACCCAGGTTTAGCCCCATCCTCACAATGTTAAGCCCCAGCATGATGACGGAGATCTGATCTGCCTCTCCAGCCGTACATCAGGCTGATCCAATGAGCAGAGGAAGGGGGCAACGTTAAAGATTAGGTACCTACACTGGTTGCCTAACACGTCTCTGTCTGTTTATGTACACAGATGTCTCTCTCTTCCAAGGTAAGGCTTTAGGAGAATGTGAAAAGGGCTCCCAATCTTGGTACTGTGGCTGTTGTGTAATTTGGCCTCTGCCAATTTCCCATGATTTCCAGGAGGATGGGCAGTGTCAATTGTTGATGCAGCTCCTGGGCTGAAAAAGGTCAACAGACCCTGCTTTTAAGGGTGACCAGTCTTACATGGCACTTCGAGACTGGAAATGCATCATCAAAAAAGAGGGCAAATGAAGTCAGAGATTTGCATAAAATTTGCACAAGCTATTGTTTAGGTACAGATGCAAATTTTGAAAGCACGATTCTACTTTAAATAGAATACAATACAACACCTGTGTGTCTGCTCAGTCTGCTACCAGATGCTGCCAGGACAGCCTAGCCCATTTTGCCACCTGAGGAGAAAGGGGAAGGTGGCACACCCTGCCGCTGCAGCCTCCCTTACTTGGGTTGTGTGGCAACCCAAGGGGGCTGCCTCAACATGGCTCTTGGGTGGGCAGTCTCTGCTAACTGTTGATGGCCAACTCCAAAGCCCCAGCTGCTCTCTCTTGATATGGTCCTTTATTTTAGACTAGACTTGGGACTCAGGTACGTTAGTCCAAAAACGGTGCTTTGAATGCGTTATAAGCATGCAACACCAGATGGCGCTAAAGGGCAAAAAAAAATTCTATTCAATTTTCCATAGCGTTTTTTCTTTTGTTATATGTCGTCGCCCCTCCCCCCAAATGTGTAGATCCACCCTTGGACTAGGCAATCCTTCCACCTGAGGATGGTCCTCTAAAGTAGGATATCCTATCGACAGTAGGCCTCTTGCTCAGGTGTGGGCCTTCACAGGGGCGCAAATGTGTTGCCCGCTTATGCTATTGTTGCCACATAAAACATTTACATTATGAAGCAAAGGAAGGTGCAGAAGATACGAAACAAAAGGGTAGTTGGTTGCGTCACATTGCTTTTGATCCTGACTAAGCTTCTACAAATGGAAGGGCTCCTTCTGTTCACAGACAAAACTGAGATTCAGCAGAGAATCTCATGCTGCTCCACTCCTCCAGAGCAGCTTTTTGTTGGGCACAAAGTATATCAGAGGAAGGATGACTCGTCAAGTGGATGTTCCCACCAATGGCAGCAAACCTAGGATACCAGCCGTATTTAACAGCACAGCTTTATCGATAGTAAGGAGTTCACGTGAAAGAACTGCTGCACTTATAGGTACAAAACAGCTGCCCTTGCCGTCACAACAATTAACAAGCATTTCATCAAGAATAAGGGGATATATGATTGCAGCTTTTATAAGACTTTATGAATGCTTACCTGAGAGTAACTTTCACTGAATATTGTGGTACTTGTTTCTAAGGAAGCATGCATAAGTTTGCTCTATTAATAAGTTTCCATCTCAGCTTTGGCCTTGTTTAGAATCATCCTAGTTTTTGTTAGTTTCTCAGTGTTTTTTTTCCTTAGAAAGAAACTTTTTAATGCTTTCTTTGAAATATATGAACCTTTTAATGTGTGAATAACTTATTCCGCTCCTAAATTTAAATGCCTTGTGGGCGTAATTTTTCTATTTTAGTTTAATTCTATAGCTGCCTTCACTTTGTCTGAAATATATTATTCATTGTCTCCAAATTATAACTGGGCTGATGTGTTAGCATATAAGTTATTCAATGCATTTCAGTGTTTTAACCATTTATATGGCAACAGCAAGTAGTCCACTGTTTTCGCAAAAATGTCAGCAGAAGGGCGGGAGGCAGAGCACTTTTAGTAGTATTAACAAAACTTCTAAACCAATCTTCCCCAACCTGGTGCCCCCCAGATGCTTTGGACCATAGCTCGCACCAGCACCAGCCAGCCAGCTTGACTCTGTTGTAGTGCAAAACATCTGGAATCCACCAGGTTGGGGAGAGAGTTTTATACAGATGACATGACAAAGAAGCTGCTGTTTTTCTAGCATGTTTGGATTGTTGTTGTTTAGTCGTTTAGTCGTGTCCGACTCTTCGTGACCCCATGGACCATAGCACGCCAGGCACTCCTGTCTTGCACTGCCTCCCGTAGTTTGGTCAGCATGTTTGGATACCTATAGAAATTTTTGCAGATTTCAAAAAGTAATTATATTTTGAACTGCTTTTTTTTAAGCATAAGTATCAATTTAAATCATTTATGCCCTGGCCTGATCCTGAGCCGCAGCTTTCAGTAATCCATCTTTCAATGCTGATGTTGGCAAGGAGGCCATTGGTTCTTCCGCAGAAGCAGTCCGCAAAGCAAGAGTTTGTAAGCCCAGCTATGCCTTCCATGCTGCAGTTAGAAGTCTCTCTCCCTCAAAATCCAACAAGACTCACAGAGACCAACATTCCCTCACATATGGGTTTTGTGATGTTCTGTGTTGGAATGCAGGCCTGGCCTATGAGGCAAATATCAGGCTGTGACTGGTGCAGAAATATTCTGACTTCTTCTTTAGTAATTAGTGCGAGTGTGCCACGAGTGTACCAGTTTTCTTCTTCTTGGGTGGTCTTTAAAAAGCGTAACCATTTGGAGGACGTTTCCTCCCCCAATTTGAAAGGAGAAGCTTCTAAACAACTCTCCGTCTTTGGTTACTCTAAAAGGCTATGCAAAAATTTCACCCAAATGCTTGGGCATGCCTTAACTAATCAGGACAGTGCTAATTGTACCCATTTTGTTAGCAACATCAAGGTGTTACTATTAGCATATAAAGCCATTAACAACTTGGGAACCAGTTTACCTATGAGATTGCTTTCTTTTTAGAAGACATCTGAAGGCAGCCCTGTTTAGGAAAGCTTTTAATGTTTAACAAACCATTGTATTTTAATATTTTGTTGGAAGCTGCCCAGAGTGGCTGGGGAAACCCAGCCAGATGGGCAGGGTATAAATAATAAATTATTATTATTATTACCCACTCGACTGCTTCGATCGGCGGAATTGGCTCTGCTACAGGTACCACACAATGCCCATTCTGCATTTCTAAGAACTCATTTAGTGAGGGAGTGCCTGCACTTTTGAAATCCCTGCCTATTGAGATCACACAGGCATCACTACCTCTCTTTCCTCTGCCCAGGTAAGCAGGAGGCATGGTCACCATTCCATAAATAACACATTGCATCCAGGCAAAAGCACTTCAAGATAGTGAGGAGCAAGGCTGTGAGGCTGTTGCTTGGGATAGTCCCAAGGGCCTCAGGTTCCTGGCCAGTGTCTTTGCTCTCTCATGGTGCACAAGTTGAGGCTGGAAACACAACTTTCTGTTTCCTTGGTTCTGGAGCATGAGGGAATGAACAGAAGACATTGCTCGTTCTTAAACCAAGGGGAATTTGAACCTAGCATTTCCATTTGTTTTTGTTTATAAAGGAAATGGACTGAATTACAGTCCCCACACCAACCTTCACCCAAGTATAATAATTTAATAATTATTATTATTTATACCCTGCTCATCTGGCTGGTTTTACCCAGCCACTCTGGGCGGCTTCCAACGGAATATTAAAAAACAATATCTATTAAACATTAAAAGCTTCCCTAAATAGGGCTGCCTTCAGGTGTCTTCTAAAAGTCTGGTAGTTGTTTTTCTCTTTGACATCTGGTGGGAGGGCGTTCCACAGGGTGGGTGCCACTACCGAGAAGGCCCTCTGCCTGGTTCCCTGTAACTTGGCTTCTCGTAGCGAGGGAACCGCCAGAAGACCCTCGGCGCTGGACCTCAGTGTCCGGGCAGAACGATGGGGGTGGAGACGCTCCTTCCTTGTGCTTTGACCTGTCACTTTCCTATTCGGAACAAGTTGTTCCCGTATTTTATTTCCTTTTGACCCCTGATATAGGTCTATAGTTCCCATCATCTGTGACCCTTGGCTGAGCTGGCTGAAGATGGTAGGAATTGTCCCTTCTTCTTCTTCTTCTTCTTCTTCTTCTTCTTCTTCTTCTTCTTCTTCTTCTTCTTCTTCTTCTTCTTCGAGAAAAGGACTTGCCTTCCTCCATGGCAAGCATGAAAGCCAAGTGATATGTCCCTCCTTTACAGTCTTCCTCGCTCACCTGGTTGGGATTCCATGCCCTTGCCTGCATGGAATTCCTTATCACCTACGGTGACCAGGTGAGTAGCTAAATACAAGGCAAGTGTTCATTAACCCTCGATCTCCAGATGCTCGATCCAGATGATCGACTCCCACCCGGAAACCAACGTCCCCACTGTGGAAGGACGTGTGGATCCAAAATTGGCCTCCACAGTCACGGACTCATTGTTAAAACCGTGTTTATGGAAGACAATCTTACTCAGCTACAAGTACACCAGGAAAACACAGTTGGTAGGTAAGAGGAAGAGAGACCAGTCCCTCTACTAGTCCATTAAGTAGATGTCTTTAAAAAACCAACCAACCCACAGTCCATTAATATAACCCACTAAGATAATAGAAGTCTGTTAATAGGCTAGGAAAAATATTCTATTAAAAGTCTAATAAAATAATCAGGCTAGCCTAAGCAGGACTTGGCACAAATATGGTAAAAAGCCGTATTGGATTTTAAGGAAAGAGTTGGCAAATTAATCCTAAATCTTTAGGTGATTTCATCTGTTAGATTTTTAGTATGGTTTCTTAATTTTGACTTAATAACTATTAGCCTTTTCAGTTTGACAGTTTGAACTGGCCCCAAGTGCTTAATATATATGTGCAGGACGTTGCATATAACATGCGAATATCAAATAAAACTATGTGCATTTACATGATACCAGTAATTATTTCTTTCGTTTTTTTGTTTTCTAAAAGGTAGAAGGATCGTGACCACTGTGAATTACTATGCATCTTTACCACAGTACACAGTGCAGTTGATAATTGGTACCAATGTTTAATGTCCTGTAATGTCTTTTCCGCATGCCACATTATATTTGATGTTTTTGATGCTAGCGTGCCCCATTGTCATATTGAAGATCCACAAAAGCTACTGGTTTGATAACCCAGCAGCCAGGCGAAGATCTGCTCTGCATAGCTAACAGGCCCAGGTTCTGCTGAATAATTGTCTGATTTGGCAGTAAGTTAAGCAGAGTGAACAACTGTGCAAATGGTCTTTTGGGTCATTATGTTATTGTGCATCATCTACAACCTATTAATACATTTTGAGCTTGTGTGCATGTCTTGTTAAATTTATTTGTTTTTAACAAATCGCTCCTGAAACCAAGCACACTTTATCAAAGCCACTTTGTAAATCTAGCATTATTTATCATAAGGAATTTTATTTATTGAATTTTATTTGCCATCAAGAGAGACAGACACAAATATAATGTTTAAAAAGATGTCTATTGATGTGAGAAAAATGCAAGCCGTGTGGTAGAAGCTTACTGAGTGGGAGAAATGTAAATGCTCCCTGCATTTTATCTCACATGACAGAATGCATTATGGTCAAAACAGTGTCTTCCAGAAGACACAGGTTTCGAAAATCTGCATAATATACACTTTTATGTACGCTGCTTATGCAGAATGCAAGTCTTTAGTTAAATGCCCAACAGTCTCATTTAGAGGCCCTTTCACTGGTAACATCACCTTGCCCATGTGTAAACAAGATGTATATGGGCACCAGAGCCCATAAACTCATTACAATTAACTGTGGCACAATATAACACCTCCTTATAAATCCCTGAATGCAAAAAAATTGATGTGATATAGTGGTGTGGTATATATGAATGTGAAAGCTTGCTATTCCCATCAAACAATTAGTTGCCTTTGACACAGACCCTCCTTTTCCCACCAATTAGTGCAAACTGCAGGGTGCATTTCTAGAATTCTACAAGCTAACAGTCAGTGGCGTAATGAAGAATTTAGGACTCTTCAATAACTTCCAAAGCATGGTTCGGTTTGTCTCAATTTATACAGAGCCTGTTTAGTTTGCAGAACGCATTTTGTCTCTTTGTTCTCCATTTGTACGGTTTTAATTCAAACATTTATTTAAAATATATGCCCGTGGCAGCTGATGTCTATTCGTTTTCATCTGTTCTACATTTTTATGATTTCTTAATTTTCCTCCCCAGTATTTAAAAAAGACAGAGCCCAACAGATGCAGTCCAGACATTTTCCACTCATGGGTTTTGGAAGTGATGATGAGCAGAGGACGTTTTAGGGTCACGCAACCCGTTCAGTCGTACCAGGCGCAGAGCCTCAGAGACACCACAAGGGGCACCACAGCTATGATAGAGAATGGAAGGGGAGAGGCAGAGGGTGCTGAATTTTGGTGTCCCTCAGCTGAAATTTGAGACTCCAAGATCAGCCACTGTGGTAAGGGAAGTAAAGAGAGTACAAAGGAGGGTTACAATTGAGGCCCAATCTGCACTGTGCATTTAAAGCAGCAGCATGTCACTTTAAACAATCATGGCTCCCCCACACAAAATTCTGGGAACTATTTGTTAAGGGTGCTGGAAGTTGTTAGGAGACCTCTGTCCCACACAGAGCTACAGCTCTCAGAGTTCCCTGGGAAGAGGGATTGACTTTTGTGAAGGCACAAATATGAAGGCACTTTTAAAATCTGTAGCTCTGTGAGGCAAACAAGGGTCTTCTAAAAGTCTCAGAGCTCTTAACAAACTACAAATCCCCAGGATTCTTTGAGGGAAAGTCATGACTGTTTAAAGTGGCATGATACTGCTTTACATATATAGCAGAGATAGGAGCATGGTAACTAGTACACTTATTTTTGCGTATGTATCCCTAGACTTGTAGCAACGCATCACAGCACAGTCATGATGCCAAACCACCACTGCGCTCATGTTGTGTTGGCCAGTGTTGAGGTCAGTTTACATCAGAAAAGGGCAATGAAAAACTTAATAAGAAAAAAAACATCCCCCCCAATGTGCATATTACCTAATTAGCAGCATCAAAACTAAGAAAGGACTAATTATTAACTCGAAAAATTTAAGATGTGGTGACCTTATGTTGTATGGTCAATGGTCAAGGGTGATGGGTTGTAGTCCAACAACTTCCAGGAGAATTAGGCTTCTTTGAGCATTCTGCTAAATCTTGGAATCCATCCTTGAGAGGTTTCTTTCTTTGAATGTTGTACTGCATGGATGGTCTTCTGCTCACACATCCCTAGGCTGAAGTCATTGACTAATATTTCTGACTCTCCCCCCCCCCACTACTTTATCCTAAGACATAGAATCATAGAATCATAGAACTGTAGACCCTCAAGGGTCATCTGGTCCAACCTTCTGCAATGCAAGGATCTCAACTAAAACATCCATCACAGATGACCATCCAAACTCTGCTTGAAAACCTCCAATGAAGGAGCTCACAACTTCCCAAGGGAGCCCATTCCATGGTCGAACAACTCTTACTGTCAGAAAGTTCTTCCTATTTATTTGTTTATTTCATAACCATATGACCATCCGGTCCCTACCCAACAAAGGTGAACTGATATTAAGGAAGACTTAGGGAAATAAATGAGGGCAGATGATTGACTTCAGCTATTAAAAACTCTTTCTAAATGTGTTCATAGTGGCACATAGTCAATGTAGCGTGTAGGATTAGTACAACCCAGGCTTTCCTCTTGATGGCTTTGGGAAAGTTTGCTCACCCTGTTCTTTGCAGCAATGAGCAATTGGTTTGAGTTTTGCATGCAGCTTTGTGTGCCGCAGCAATGGGCAGCTACAAAGGACAACCCAGCAAGCATCATTGCTTCTACAGGACCATCTTCATAGGTCAATCCAAGCCTTTCCCATAATCATGGAAAGCAGTGGGGGTGGGAATCCAAAGATTTGCAAAACTGTTAATTGATTTTATCTATTTATTTTAACAGTTGCACCCAGCACTCAGACAAAGCAATGTGGGAGACCCCTTAGAGCAGGGAGAGAGAACCTATGGCCCTCCAAATGTTATTGGATTAAAACTCCCATCATCCCTGACCAGAGTCCATGCTAGTTGGGTCTGATGGAGTGCGCAGGTTTCCCATCCATGCTGTAGAAAGTGAGCACGAGACCATAGCAACTTGGTCCACCAGGCTGCTCGTTTCTGGGCTGAGGTCAGTCTGAGCTGGTAAATAACACTTTTTCTTAACATTTGATTGCATTACTAAAAATTGCATTTGCACTCGGGTACAAATAGCTATTTTGTGATGACTTCAGCGTATGCAGCATTAGACTGCATTATGATCCCAAAACAGTTTTCCCGGGGTGATAAAATAAAACCGTGGCTCAGAAATCTGTGTGAATGACCAATGAACTTCTAAAATTAAAAACAATAAATCAGATTGCAAAGTCTGCAGGCGTGTGACACCAGGTCTCCCCTCAATGTCCAATTACCCTTTTTCTTGCTTAACAACAAGCCACGAGTTAGGTACGCTTCAGCTTATTTACATCAATGGACAAACATGACTGCTCTGTGTTGGATCATGGCCCCTCTGTTTCATTATTGAATATTGAATATTATTGTGTTTTCTTTGCTCATGATAGTCTCACGCTATGGCAGTGCAGATCATTCTACATTAACATTGCCCTATAGCAATTATTTTTAATGACTGGTCATTTAAAACAGGTTTTGTGTTCATTGCATAAACACAATATCTAAATCAATTGGCACAGTGACATTGCATGAAAATGTTACATATGTTCACCCACAAGATATTCAATTCATCCAAAGCATTTTCAAAAACAATGGGTCGGGGAGACAATTTAGACCAAACACACACATGCAAGTGCCTATTCTTTCCTTTATTATACAATCAGAGGCAATTGAGATTTTAGAATTAAGAAAATGGCAATTCTTTGAAGGCTTGTACATTAGGAATATTGTGATTGGATTATGAATGATAAGGTAAATTTGTGTGTGTGTGTGTGTGTGTGTGTGTGTAAGTGCATGTGTGTGAAGACAAAGGCCCAAGGCAATTTATGTTCGGGTTTTGCAGTGGTTTTGCTGCAAGCATGCAGAACTAACTGGGTTTAGATTAAGGGAGTCTAATTAGTGTCATGTCAAACTGGCAGTGATCATAAGACAAGAGAGGGGTCATTCTTGTCATCTTCTTGGTCTTTTGCCCTTAAATATAGAGCTGCATAAAGCACAATCTCCATCTTGTTAATGGAAGCAGAATATGTATAATCTGCACACGAAATGAAAAGAAAATGTGTAAGGAAATTTCTTTTTCCCATTTCCTCGTCAGAAGCTGTGAATTTTAGTGAGAATTAAAGTAAGGCTAATTCTGCAGTCATCTTCTGACCTGTCAGGTTAGCTGTCACCCCCACGTCTCTCAGTGCAGGTCTTTAGCTTCTTCTTGCTGAGTGCAGCCTTTGCCAACTGACAGAAAAATACCGACCATGACAAGAAAAAAAGAACATAATGTCCTTTTCACCCATCACTACTCAAAATTGCTCAATCTTTACTGACATATTATTATACATTGTTTCTCTGGGAGGGAAAAAAAGAGAGAGAGAAGCATTTGCTTTCTTTTCTATAAGAAGTGTGAAACTTTCAGGAGACAAGCAACCATTCCCCGAAAAATATTAAAGCCTGTAATTATTTTAAATTGTCTATTAATATGCAATATGCTGCCCTTTAATGGGAATAAGTTGCAGCCTATCTGAAGTCATTATGATGGCGCCCACTAGTGTCATGTTGGCTAAGGGGGTCTATCAGCAATTCCATTATTTCCCAAGTGGCCATGAAGGGGTGCACTGCAAGAGACTTCTTATTTTTAAAGGAATAAAACACAGCTAAATCTCAGCTGTACCATTATGGCATTTTTTTTAAAAAAAAACTTTCAGAAGCACTATATCAAGCCATCAGAGGAGAGTTTATTTAGAAATGTTTATCTTTCATTTTTTTAATATATATATATATATATATATATATATATATATATATATATCCCACAAATCTATTGTCTTTTTACCTCCAAATCCTGTCCCAAATGAAGATCTTTCCAATTCCTTGGAAAGATCATGTTATTAATTAATTAATCTTTTTTATAAAAAAAATATCCAGCGTGGCAGAACAGACCTCTCTTCATTTTTGTACCTGTGACAAACGGTTCTGAAAACGGCGTATGGCCTCGTGTCTTATTTATAAAAAAAAATATCAATGCATCACATGAATTGATCAGAAGGAATCCAGCAGCTTTCACGAGCGCTCTGAGCTCTAATATAAACACGAATGTCTGTGCGAATAGGGGCTGCCCTATTCAGCTTGGCATCAGGGAATATTCCTTATATACATGGCCATGGAGCCTTGGATCACTGAGAAAGTTACTAGATATGTCTCACTGGGACTTGCTGCAGAGTAAACACTATAGGGTTGGGCTGCCAAGCTGCAAGCCTAGGCACACTTAATTGAGCTTAAATCCCATTGAATTGAGTGTGGTTTCCTTCCAGGTAAACATGCATGCAGGTATGCGCCCTAACCCAGGAGCCCAGAGGTGTTTAGAATTGTGAAAATTACCACCCATGAATAAAAGGACAATTTAAATATAAATTACTAAAATACTTCATTGCATTAAAAGTATCAGTTACCTGCTTCATTCCAGCAAGCCAGCCCAAACAAGAAGAGGTTACTAATTGGAATGTGAAGGCTTCTCGGAGAATATCACACAGGTCCACAGAATGTAAGGGACTACCTATTTTCAGAGTACATTGCTTAGTCTATAGCACAATGTCCCTTAAGTCCTCAATGTCCCTTCAGTCTTAGGTGTCTGTTTCTTTTTTATACATAAACACACACACACACACACGGTGATGTAATGGGAGAATCTAAGCTACTTACATTACACTAAAACAGAAATATTTTTTTAAAAATTGCTTCTCGTAATACCCTGCAGTACAAATCCAAGTAACAAAATGCATTATTTTCTTCCCTCCCACTTCTAAAATTCCCTGGAATTCCCCCCCCCCTAGCAGGGCTCGTGCTACTACATCACATGACATTGCTTTGAAAAATCTTTCCTGTCTCAGATGTGGACCTTAATGCATTATGCAAAACCCAGGGATTTAGATTTTTGACACTGCATATACTCAAAATATATTCTAAAGGGAGACATTATATGCTAACTTGTGGAATCTTAAAGCAGCTGCTTGGTTAATATAATATGATGAAAAATATTTATGTAGTTTGTTTTCTTTTCTGTCAAGCCTAGTATCTTATGAAATTTTTTCAAATGGCCAGTAGCTGAAGTAGTGACTTTAGTTTGACTTAATATTATGCCACATTGACAGATGAAAACTCCTTCTAAAAATGTCATTTGAGTGCTCTACTAATTTGCATTTCGCTCGAAAGCTTTTAGTGCTTTGCACATTCACATTATAAACATTTGGGTGAACATTAATACCCCAGCTAAACAAAAATGCTATTCACTTCAACCATTTCTTCCACTACATAAAAACTATAAATGATTCTTCTACAAAAAGAAAAAAAATGAATGCAACCCGAAAATCAATTATAGTAACTATTTAGAAATGTAAAGGAAAGGCAGTAAAAATGTGACAAAAAATCTTTAATTGTAGGGAAATTGTGCATCTTTTTTTCCAACATGTGAATAAAATGCATTTCCTTCTTTAACAATCACAGTTACAATAGATCTATGCATCTCACAGGAAAAAATGACAATTTGATTATGACTTGTACTTTTTGCCGGGGCCATGAAAGTGGTTTATGTTTGAAATGTATCAGCTGGAAGGTACTTATTACTCATAAATGCTGTGCTATTTCACTTTCTGCAAAGTGAGCTGTTAACAGATACAATTTGAGCAGAATAGCCAGAGGAGGCCTTTTGATATGCAGAAGAGCTGACCCTCGTGCTGAGCCTTTAATTGGGTTTTTAATTTTCCAGGCCATCTGACAATATCAAACATGATCCCAGTGCTTGAAATGTTGATTGGAGGCTAAGCAGGATCTACTCCAACATGGCATTAAGAAGAAAAAGAGGAAAGAACCCAGGCAGAGAGGAAGACATGGAGAGACTTTAAAGAAGAATCTAGCTTTTCATGTTTGCTGTTTGGGAACATCCGTCTTCAGCCGTTTGAATATTTCTTTTGGCAATATTTGCACCAATGCTCACCATCAGCTTTTCTGACAGTATCTGTTAAAAAGAACCAAAACAACATTTTGCGAAAACAAAAAGCAAACGTACCCAAATAACTCTAAATCTGCAAATTTACATATATAAAAAACAACATCCTGGAAACGTTGGTAGCAGAAATAAAATAAATGAATTGCTGTTTTTAACATCATCACTTTGGCTGTTATTTCATATGTTATTGCAGATTCTGTAATGTTGTTTAAATAGTACATTGTTAAACCACAGTATGATTATACATTGCAATGTGTTTTCCTGTCTTGCTGCTGTGAAACGGATTGAAGATTCATCATGTTTCGGTTATGCAATCTTTCAGCAAAACCATGAAGCAAATAATCAAATCTCTGTTCTCATTTAATTAGGTCACACATCTTAAGTTGTAGACTTAAGAGATCTGTATATTCCCCTTTTCACAAAGCTTGAGGAATGGTTTGTTAGGACATCATAAAATGCCAAACAGATTTCCATAAGAAGTCCACATCCTCACTAAATAAATTGAGTCATAGAAATCTCCCAGACTGAATGGTAAAAACGCAGAACATGAGATGTCGAGACCCTATCTAAAGCATACTTATCCGGAAGTAAGTTCCATTGATTTCAAGAAAACACCACACATTTTGTGGGCTGAGAATCTTGCAGCCTTACAGTACAGTACAGAACCCACTTATATAACATTATTTGAATGTTTTTTATTTTAAAGTTGCACTGATATCAATGGTACTAAATCAGCCCAGTCTTAACATTGCAGTTTGGCTGGGTTCTGGATGAGACTGCAAGGAAGGAACTGTCAACCTTCATGTCTGTAAAATATATAGCTGCACAAAAAGCTAAGAAACAGGAGACTATTATACACACCTATTATGCATACATAAGGCAGCCCCAGCATGCTTTTTTAAAAAAATAAAGAAAGAAAGAAACGGTGTTATTTGTGAGGTAACAATAGAATAAAATAATTTCATCTTGATTGTCCTCAATGGCAGACCTTGGGGTTTCAAATTTCAGTGGAACTCTGTGCAATGGCAAAATTCGTTGCCCCTCCCCACCTCTCTCACCTTCCATTCTACATCATAGTTGCAGCGCCCCCAAGGCTCCGTCTTCAGTGCAACTGAACCAGTCATGCTCCCCTAAATCTGCCTCTGTTGTCCTTATGCAATGAATGGATAATAACACCCACTGCTCAATGGCAGAATAACATATTTGGTTAGCTTATGGGGCTATATTATTAATAGTTATTCTGTTTTTAGCAATCACATTGTACAATCTTATGCAAAGTTAAGAGTGCGTTCAGATGTGAGGATTATTGCATTTTCCTGGTTATAATGATAGCACATCTGTCCTGGTTTCTGCTGTCCCTTTTGCACTACAAGACCAGTTGCATTGTGGAACTGTAGCATTTTGATTGATAATACAGGACCACCAAGTTTCATTCACTCCAGTGGGTGTGGTGTGACATGGCAATGAACATCATCAGACATGTTGCTACTCCATGTAGTTTGCATGCCCGCTTCTGTTCATCCATGAAAACAGCGGGAAAGGCCTGTTTGCAGGGACGCCACCCCTAGTTTCATCCCACAGTTTTCCAGTTTAACAGGGCTGCAAATGGACCCCCCCTGGAAGCAATTAACACAGAAATGAGTGTTAAATTTCCACTAGATTCTGCTAGATTTCTAGAAGTACCTTCCGTTACATTTGAAATATTACATAAAAGATAAAAAAAATCAGGTAAGGCAATGTCAGGAAAATGGAACAGAAGTACTCCCTGTTCGCAACCTTAGAGCTGGTGAAGATGTTATTGCAACTGGTCGTAATGTAGTGTAGTGAACTCCCATGTTCAACATCGGTGGAATCCACACACATATAAAAAAACACTGTGAAAATGCTTTTTTAAAAAAGTTTTGAAAAATACATTGAATTTTGCATAGCTCACTGTCGCCATCTAGTGTCACATTTGTATATCACTGCACAACACATTTAAAACGTTTTATTTGCAGCTGTGTAGCTGAGTCCATTATGTCAGAAAAGGGGATTCATGAATCCTCTTTGATTAGAATGATACAACACCTCAAATATTTTATGAGAGTTGTTCAGGTAGACGCTTCCTGCCTCTTATTTCAAAGGATAGCTGAGATCTAGTGACAACTGCACCAATTCAAATGAGATTTAAATGTTTAAAAAATGTCAGTGGATCAGAACCAGTCATCTTCTGATGCTTCACACTCACTGTGATATACTGCTTCTGTTATTAGCATTATGGTTTATGATTTAATTGGAATAAGATCATTCATTCAGTTTATGAATTGATTTGAGCATTAATTTTGAAGAAGTCCTGCCATTTAGATTCTTATACTGTACTGGAATGTAGAAAATTAATTCCAGGCCATACTATGTTCAGACCACCAAATGCAAAGGTGGTCTCAATTTTCAGTTAAATCTGAAATAACTGCCTTAATCTAAAACCTTAATCTAAAATAACTAGTAATATTTCACTGAATCACAGCTTTGGCAAACTTATCTAAACAAGCATGCTTGCTGAATTTCTTGTCTCTGTGAGTAGACATATCTGTGGTTGCACTCTAAATGTCTCATATATGTTTATTAACAGTGCAACCCTAGTTATGTCTACACACAAATAAGGCCCACCTAGTTCAATACATAACTGCCAGGTAAGTGTGCACAGGACTGCAACCTTAATAGTATTATTTGTCATCTTACCAAGCCTTTTGAGCTATTCCGCAACATCAGGGAAAATATTCGCATACTCTCTGGAGAGCTGAATACATTTCAAATGCTGTAAAAAGTAGGAACACGGGTTAGACTTCTGCATGTACCATATTTTCAGTGTTCGTTAAAATATATATGCTCAAAATGTTTTGAAGCTGGAAATATAACACAGAATATCTCTGCTGATCATACTCAACACATAATTGTCCTCCTCCACCCCCCCCCCAGCAAAAATTTACTGCTTTCTCTCACATAGGAAGATAAAGTTTCCTCCTGTTTCTTGATGATGGCACATTGCATGTATGTGGTGAGTGTGATGCATCTGAAGATCCATCTGTGAAGGACATTATGATATTAAGGCAGTGACAAAATTTCCTTTTCAAGTCTGTAGAGACCATATTACTATGTCAAGACGATGGCAAAATTATGCCAATGTAAGCCTATAGAGACCACTTTCTATGTCGAGAAAGTGGAAAAACAATGTTATAGGAAATGATTGAGAATACGTTGCAAAGTTAAATTATGATGCCAAAACCTTGTCACTTCGTTGATATCTGGTTCTGGCTTCTAGATAATGGCAAGACAACAAATGGCAACAAATGGCAACAGAACAAATAAGGTCCAATCATCAACTCATGTATGATGAAGCTTTATGTATTCTTCTGTGAAGCTCTGTAGTGCTGATCACAGATGTTTTGGACTACAATTCCCATCTTCCCCGACCACTGGTCCTGTTAGCTAGGGATCATGGGAGTTGTAGGCCAAAAAATCTGGAGGGACGCAGTTTGGGGATGCCTGCCTTACACCTTCTGCAAGCTTTTAATAGCCACCTGTGATAACACTACTATGAAAACAAGCCATCATCACGTGGGATTGCGATTACGCTCTACCATTATTTAGGCTGGTTTCTTGTCAGGTCTCAAATACGTAGCCTGAACTTATTACTCAGAGGTAAGCATTCCAAAACAGTTTAATCCCTAGTAAATATGGCCCTGAAGGGCCTAGGTTCAAATATATGAGGGAATGCCTTATTTTCCACATCAGCCTTCCCATGCATTAAATCAGCGAAAGAGGCTCTTCTGGTAAATAAGAAATATTGTGTGGGAATCGAGAACCTTAATGGTAGTTTTATGATACATTCCATTGGGGAACACATCTGTGAAATGACCTCCCCACAGAAGTGTGTCTCACCCCAACATTTTATTTTTGAAAAACACCACATTAAAAACCCGCCTTTTTGTCAGGCTTTTGGGGGGTGATGGGTGAAGCCATTTTTATGATGCTGTTCACTATGTTATTTATTAATTTTTAATATACTTGCTTATTGTGCTCTATATTCATTTGTGCTTTTGCGTGTATGTGTGTAAACTGCATTATGACCATTTTCGGTGAAACAATGTATGGAAATCTCTTAATAAAAATGAATGAATGAATGAATAAGTTAGTATGCAGAGTTAGGCTGACATACTTGAACTGTAATTAATTATTTCAGCTTCTGAAATCATGAAACTCCCTTACTTGGGAGTAAGCCCCACTAAATTTAGTAGGACTTATATCTAAGTAGACATGATTAGGGTTGCACTGTTAGTATTTTCACCTGAGGTCCATAGCAATACCTGAGTTTTAATTTAATGCTGAGCTCCTGATTGACAGGCACCTTATCATGCTAATTCAGAAGGCATCACTCCCTGCAAATTAGATGATGCTGTATGGATATTTTGCCCAGCATTCAATTTGACAACAGTGTTGAAGTACAAGCACCCCACAATTATCTACTTGTACACACTAATGAAAGGAATACTTTCAAAATTCCATCCATTGGATTCAAAACTTTTATTAGAAGGGAAGATGAGCAGCACCCAACTGGTAAAAGAAATGTTGCAGTACAAAAGCATCTGCAACAGGAAGGTCCAATCATTTTGTTCAACATTCACTATTGCACCTGAAAGAGATTTTGTACATGGTTCTGAAGCTGTATGTGCACAATAGATGGATCTACTGTACCTTGCCTGGAATCACTGGCGGAGGAAGAGGGGTGCGGGGGGAGGACACCACCCCCGGCAGCACGATCCCGGTGGGGTGCCATCGTGACTGCCCCCCACCCCCGCTGGGCGTCACACCCTCGCAGGCAGTGTGCCATGCCCCCAGGATGCACGCTATGCCCCTCTGGGCGGCACATCACACGCCTGGGACGCTCACCACGCCCCCCAGGACGTGCGCAAGCCCCACCCTGACCTGCTCTCTGCCCCCTGGTGCCAGAACATGAAGCTCCGCCACTGCCTGGAATGTGACCTTCAAGCTACTGTGTTACATTGACTTTAACTGAACTAGAGTGTTATTTTCTATCCTTGTCTATTTAAGAGGAAAGACCCACTGGGACTTAACCCAAGTAGGCATGTATAAGGGCAATGCCAATTGTAGAATTCCAAATTCTTTTTTTAACTGGCCCTGTTCTGTAGCAGCATGATCAGAAGATAGCATGTGGCAATAGTTGTGAAAAGTGTCTCCAACTGACTCTTGTACAGATGAAGCTGCTGTTTATGTCTGATGAGTAGTCTACGGCAGCTTTTCTCTGGTTGTTTTGCAACTATAACCATTAGCCTTTGTTTTAACAAGGATATTGGACTGTTGCTGCTTGTCACAGAATATGCCAGCCACATACCACCAGACAGCGACATCATTGTTTCAGGTCAGCCACAGTGCTTCTCTGCTTCCAGTGCCATTGCAGCTTTCTGTCAAGCAGAAGATGTAGCGAGCAAGTCCTCCCCATCTCATGGCTAGTGGAAAGCGAGGCAGAGCTACCTAACTCTGAACCGTATTCCTCACACTGCTCCTGGCTATTTTATCATTTGCATTGCAATATTCTGCTGCTGCCTTAATGGCTCCAGTTGGGCAACAGAATCTGAATATTCAAATACTAGCTCCACTCATGCAAGGCTTCTCCACCTGGATTTGAGAGATCTCCCAAACGCACACAGCACCCCACACATTCAGAACAGCTTCTTAATATAAGCCAGAAAAACCTCCCAAGTAGATATAATGCCATTTGTAGGGTGCAACTTGTAGGAGAAATATTAATTCTTCTACTTGCACAATCGTTGGACACCACCAATTTTATTATTTACTAGCTGGCCCTGTCACGCATTGTTGTGTGATTCACTATCAATGTGAATGTTTGACAGGGGCTGCAGTGCTTAGCTGGCTCCCCAATGCTGGCAGTTTCCAAGAACGGGACATGCACAGCCTCAGGCAGGTCAGTGTGGTGCAGCTGCAGCAGCAGAGCCAGTCAAATAGTTCCACTGCTGTATCTACACCATCCACACCATGCCAGCCTCCTCACTACTTCCCACCCCTCTCTCTCAGTAACTGTCAGGAATTAGGAAGCCAGCCCTGCCCTGCCAGCAGCTACTATCTGTCAGATGGCACTTTATAGAGATGCTTATGTAAACATAAAGAGAATCTACCCTCAAGGAACTTGCCATTCAAAAGAGACAATATTTACTTACACGAGACCAAAAGAAAAAGGAAAGTTGTGAATATTCACTATGTCTATTACTTATTCTTTGAAACAAACAAAATTGGTCTCCTATCAAAATCTATTCGCATTGCATATCTTAGACTATGCTTCATATCATACTGCCATGCTCCACAATCATCAAAATAACTGCAGTGTGTGATATCAAATATCATAAAACAATTTTACAGTATCTTTCTACACGAAGTTCAAAGTGGCGTACCACAAGAAATATGAAACTTTTGAAAGTAGCCTCATTCCATTTTCTGTGACACCATAAAGAAGTCTTATTAGACTATGCACTAACAGCCTCCCCAGGTTGTTGAAATTATTGTAAAAGTCATAGGGTATTATAAGTGCTGCATAAACTGTTTGAGATGTTTAATTATGCACATATTCAGTTTTCATGTATCAGTTTCAAAATGACCACTGTACATTCTGGGTACTTAGAAAATTATAGGTTCATACATTAAACCATTTTAGTACAGGAAGGAGACTTGGTTTAAAGTCAAGCTGGTAGCCTGAATGTTTGTTCATATTTAAACTTTTTTTAAAAAAAACCCTAATAAAGCATATACTGTAAGACGAAATAACTCAAGATCAGTAAAATTTAATCACTTATTAAAACTTTAAATTCGTAATAAATATTTTAGGGATAATGTTTTAAATGCAGATAGAAAATGTATCCAGCTTTTTCTTCTCTTCTCTTCTCCTCTCTCTCTCTCTCTGAAGCCTTTCAATGCAGTTTTGCAATTTCAAGTTCCACAGAGTTTCAGGTGTAGACAAAGGAAGGAAAAGGAAGGGATTGTGGTGAGGGGGGGGGAGAGGGTACATATAACATCCATGCATGGGCTGCACAGAAGCACAGCACTTCACTGTAATTAAGAAATGAGTTATGTCAATGTCTTGTACCCTCAGCAGTCTGAGTATGGTTGAGGGACTAAAATAAAACTATTTGCCGGGACCGATGACACTGTGCAAATTCAACCTCCCTTGATTAAGACAGCTTTGTAGCTTTGTAGTGTATTTGGTTTTACCCATGGGTTAGAAACTTTTAACCAATTCAGTCTGGGGAACAAGCTGTAACGTGTTAAGGTCGTGTTCGACTTTATGCAGGGGTGGAGGAAGGGGGCTGTGGTGGGTGCGGTCTGCCCCGTGTGTTACCACGGAGGGGGGCGTGACAAAATGCCAGGTGACACTAACCGCGGGGCCTGCAGCGTGCTCGAGCCACACGTCTCTCCTGGGAACGATTTGGTGGCTTGGGCGCATGCAGGTTCTGTGCTACCCAAACGGTCCGCCCGCTGCCTCCCCCCCCCCAGCTGTAGGGCAGCTGAGTGGGAGGAGGCAAGCAGACTCCAGAGGCCCCACAGTGTGCCCCGCCCCTTTGGGAGGCTTGCCCCATCCCTGAGTGGCTTCCTCCGCCACTCACTTTATGGTGTCTTTTTCTAAAAGAATGTTTTATTCCGTCTACGGTTTATTGTTATGCACACTGCTTAGAACTGCTAGTGACTGAGCTGTAAATAAACGAAATACAATAAACCAGCCCACTATGATTTGGATCTGGCAACCATCATGCATGCGAGAGAGCAAAATTTAATGCATTATTTGGGTGGTAAATTTGATGATGTCTCCAAGACTGAAGCTGGTTCATGAGCAGTTCCTCGGTTCTTGGTAACAATAAGCTGCTGAGATTGTATGAAGTCAGTGCTCCACAGTCCACCTTGACTTTTCTAAGCATCTTCTCTCTGAAGAAGATACTCAGTGGTACATACTTCTGAACAGACATGTATAAGATTATGCTGTCATTGTCACAATATAAGGTGGTCATCTTGGGGAATTACTTTTTTCAGATTCATCATACATATCTGATGGCTCTGATGACATATGAGTCCTGTTTTCACATATTTCTCTTCTTTTATTATGTCATAATTTCTACAATCTTCACACAATAACCATCTCCATAGGTTATGCCGTTGCATGAAGTTAATTGAACATTGGTGTATAGTGATGCCTGTTCCACAATTCTGTAACTTTGCAAGCCTTAAAACTCAGTCTAACCGCCTTTTGGGGGGTTTTGTGGCTAGAATTAAACTTTGGGGAAGTGTGTACTTATCCTAATGTTTTAGATATTTATTTTCTACATCACTTCCAATTCAATTGTTATCAGCTCCAAGTCTTTGTCACTGGCCTGAGATGAATCCTAACAAGTGACTGGAAAATGCATACAAACCCCTAAAGTTGTTTAACAGGGAATACTGAGAAAAAGCTACATGTTATCTAATGATTCATGAAGGATTATGAGACAAAATAGGGGAGTTAAGTGTAGAAGCTTCCCAAATGTTAATTTCTATTTTCTAACCTGAGGAAATTGGCTTCTGCAAAAGAAGCCTTTCCTCTTTGTTTGAAAACATTTTTTCCATGCTGGAGTGCTTAGCTTTTTCATCTCTTGTCTAACATGAATCAAGATGGCTGTCTCTTAGTGTTTCTGTTTGAGATGGCAATGCCTAACTTGCTCTAGAGTACATCCACTCTTTTAGAATCATAACCAGATTTCTTTTTTACAGCAAAGTCCCACACAAGATGAACAAATCTGCTCATTTCGCTTTCTCTCAGTTGGTCATTTCTCTGCTCTTAAATTCAGTACCCAACATTTTATCCAGATGAAAACTCAGCAACATTTTAGTGTGTATTTCTTTTAATATACACATCTTTTTATGCCACATTGCCTAATATGTACATTTTTGTTCAAAGCAATTTCCCCGTATATAATGAATGCATTTTGGTATGCTAGTTTCATTAATGTACGCATATTTATTTATTTAGCACACATACTATTCAACTTGCTGTTGAACCACATTGCAAAAATTGTACAAGGTCATTGTGCTTTGTTTTGCATATTGTTTTAGAAACAGCATATTAGGGAGATTGACTTATAAATCTGAATGGAATCAAATTTCTCTCCCATCCATCTGTGGCTGCATAGCCCAAAAATTCTCCTCCATTTACATGGAATTATCAGATTTCCCTCTTCTTCTGTGGACAGGCCTTCTGTTGATTTCCTAGGCTTTCTGAGACATATTCATTCCCATTCATGTCTTAATTTAAAATCCAGCAATATATTGAGATTAAACACGCTTTATATCCTAGCACCAAATTTATCTGTCAGTGATAGGCACTATTTTTTAATTACCCTTTAAGCAGTTGAAAGTTCCCCATCTCAGACCACAACTTCTTATAATTGTTACTGTAGGAAAACATTGCTCTATGTTATAGGGGTTTTAAAATTCAAACTTTAAAATATTCATAGATAGATGCATAGATGCTCCCAATGCAGTAGCAAACCATAATCTTGTCCTGGCTGTTCCTGCTTGCCAGATATTTCACTGTATACTTCTGTGAAAAAGCTAGGAAACAAGGGACCTTCCTTATTCACTGAGTCTTGGGGGGGGGGGGTTGAGAAGTATGAAAGCTGCCAATATTTCTACATTTGCTTATTTTATCTGAGGAAGGCCAGTGTGGAGGCACAGCAAAATAAGACTTAGTGAGCCCAGAGGAAAAATATACACTTGAAGCATTTAATGGATTTCCTCTTAAAGATTTTTTCATTTAGCTACAGAAACTATTTGCAGTAAATGCCTTAATGTTGATAAATGATGCCTTTTCTTTCTAGTTTCACATCAGTTCCTAATATTTTTTGGGGTGTGTGTGTGTGAGGCGGTTTCTATATTTCAGATAAGCATTTTGTGAATTCAATTTTTATGTATTTCATCTTTCCCCACATTATCTAAAATGGCTAGAACAGTGAGTTAATGTGGAAGGACTAGGTACAGTTCCTGTTCCATCACAAAGCTCAGTGGCTGCATTCAGACATAACACTAAACCATAGTTTAGTGCTATGTGAATGAGCCTCAGACTCACACACTCTCCCTTCCCCTCTCCTCTTGCATGGCTGTGAGGAGACGGAAAGATTTGCAATGAATCATGGTTGGCCATTTCATCCAAACAAGGACAAACTATGGTTAGATTGAACTACGGTTTGTCCAAACAACCCAAACCATGACTTATGATCCTGGGATGTTCAGAGAAGCCACACTTAAAGCTAACTGAAGTTCCCTGTTCAGGTGAGATGAGAAACTGTGGTTAGTTTCTGTTTCTGATCTGTTCCTCACAGTTGTGCCAGAAGAGGAGATGGTAGGGGGGGGGCAGAATTGGGCATGTGGCACTAAGCAATGATTCAGCATTGTACTGTATTTAGACCAACCCAAGTGTTGCCATGGGCAGCTTCTACTATATACTTGATCAATCTAGAGCAGCCTTTGGAAAATGTGTGATGCTCATACACAGCCATGCCTTAAAGGACAACTGGGCAGAAGATAATAAATCAGACAATATATCACTAAAGAAAGTGGTATCAATAACTGCTAGGGCAGGAGCCAGGAACTCACAGGTGTGTGTATTACTGTGTATTCTTTGGTGACTGACCTGGGGGGTGTTCATAGATTCTAGAGCAGTCTTTCCCAACCTTGGGTCCCCATCATCCCCGATAACTGATCCTGCCAGGTTGGGAATGATGGGAATTGTAGTCCAACATCTGGGGATCCAAGGTTGAGAAAGGCTGCTCTCGAGTGACTCCATTCACTCAGGCTGGCTATGGACTTCCCCTTATCTGGAACAACTGTTATAAAGACAAGCAAAATTAAGTCCTGGATTTGATCACCAGAGAGAAGCATTAAAATCGCCTAGCTCAGCTCTCTATGAAATACATCAGCGCTGATTACACAAGTTTCTGAAAATGTGTGGCTTATAGTAAAACTGTCTGTTAATGTTTCCAACTTATCATTTAGAACTACCAATGTTTGGTGAATTGACTGGCCAGAGCCCAGATTGCAATTTTGCATTCAGGGAAAACCCTCTGAATGTATTGTTCCTATGACTCCCAGCATCTCTTGATGCTATTGTACATGCCAGCCAGGGCTCTACTCTCTGCCACAGCATTTCCAGAACTATTTTTCCCTGCCTCCCTCTTGTTCCGGAAAGTTGCACAAAGTAGAGGGGGTGGGGTGGGCAGGAGGCCTCATAAGAACATTCCTTTTGAGTTTAAGACAAAATACAGATTCATTTCAGATGAGGCCACAAATGTACCTCTCTCCACAAATGTATCTCTCTCCCTTCCCTGCAGCCTGGGAACAGAAAACATGCCCAGTGTCCAAGCATAGCTGCCACATCATTACTGCTCATGAAAAACAGTTTTGTCATTGCTGAAACAGGTAATGTCAAAGGAGGCTCATAGTAGGCATTGGGGGTCTAGGGCTTTAAGTGTTTTAGGACCACAGCCTTAGATTAAACTGAAATGATGGGAAATCCTACACTTTTTGGGCCAAGAATAGCCATGGAACAGAGATCTATTTTCACCCGTCAAATAAATCAATAAAATATACAGTACTGATATCGTAAATGTTTCACACTTAGTACCACCTTCTGATCCCTCTAGGCCAATATATCATAAAACAGAAATCTCAGTTTTACATGGAAAATTAAGTGTTTTAGAATGATAGGTGGAAGCCGGCATTACTTCCCCCCACAGCTTTTCGTGGCTAAAGAGATTTTAAATTTTCAGAAGCATTTTGTGTGAGGAGACGCATTTTGAAATTTTGGGAGGGCTGCTTTCGTTGCAGTTTTTATATTCTCCCCTTTTATTATGTCAGTGTTTCTTAGAGATGTGCACCGGGTCTGGGTAGAGGTGAAACGAAGAGGAGAGCTGGGGTGATTCTGGGATCTTCCTCACCTTGAGTTGAAGTACAAAGCTACTGAGTTGCTATTCTGTACTGTATTTCCAACATATCTTAGTCCATGAGTTTTACAATAAGCAAGGCTGTCCAAAATGTTGCCAGTGAAACACTGAAGCACTCTATCTTGCTTTTTGCTAAAGCACAGCAGCAGATGATATTTTTTTAAAAAAAATGTTAAAACATTCATTCATTTTTTAAAAAATCCTATGCTGCTCTGCTTTAACAACCCAGAGCTCTTCAGAACTCTGCAGGGAACATTCTTGACAGCCTCACACTAGAAGCCCTATCAGAAACCTGTAAAGGTCTATTGCAACATTTTTTTAAACACAGAAGCAAAAACACACACCACTCAGCTACTTCTTAATTATTGAGTAAATATATTGAGTAAATGGGCCCATAACTGAAAAAAATGCTTGTACAGTCATACCTTGGCTTTTGAACATCTTAGTTCTTGAACGTTTTGGCTCCTGAACGCTGCAAACCCAACAGTGATTGTTCCGGTTTCCAAACTATTTTTGGAAGCCAAACGTCCAACAGGGCTTCCACGGCTTCAGATTGGCTGCAGGAGCTTCCTGCAGCCAATCGGAAGGCACGCTTTGTTTTCTGAATGTTTTGGAAGTCAAACAGGCTTCCGGAATGGATTCCATTCAACTTCCAAGGTACAACTGTAAGGGAATCTGTTTCATTGAGTTTGAGGCAAACAGGTAAGGAATTCACTATATGTAAAGGACTCATCCTCAAGGGTTTATCAGGTCTCAAAACAACATTGTTGTTGTTGTTTTGTCATTTAGTCGTGTCCGACTCTTCGTGACCCCATGGACCAGAGCATGCCAGGCACTCCTGTCTTGCACTGCCTCCCGCAGTTTGGTCAAACTCATGTTTGTAGCTTTGAGAACACTGTCCAACCATCTCGTCCTCTGTCTTCCCCTTCTCCTTGTGCCCTCCATCTTTCCCAGCATCAGGGTCTTTTCCAGGGAGTCTTCTCTTCTCATGAGGTGGCCAAAGTATTGGAGCCTCAGCTTCAGGATCTGTCCTTCCAGTGAGCACTCATGGTTAAAAAACATCTTAAACCAACAATTTGTAATAGGTCCACTTGCATTATTCCAGAAACGCAATGTCACCTTGGAAAGTAGATAGATTGGAGCACATGGCCCTTTGGTCTTTCTAGTCCTGTACTTTTGTGATTCATCAAGATTTGTATTTAGTAAGGCAAAATCAAGCGCAGGACGCAGCAGGAGTGCTCACAGCACAGTGGGACTCCAGTTCTTACTGCTATGAAAGAAGTGTGACAGAAGAACTCCAAAGCATTTGTTCAGCGGGGTGAATGAAGAGGAGACAAAGTTGAGAGACCAGGAGAAATGGCCAACCTGCTCAGTTTCAATCAAATGTCAGCACACCTGATCTTCCTGCTTCCTGTCTGCTAAATAGTCTGCAAAAAAACTTTCTACAAAACACAGACTGTCCCCATGAAGCTGAGATGGTACAGTCCTGAGAGCTGACTGTATTTAAATTTTCAGTCGCAAATGCCTGTCTATTATTCTTTATTTTACTCAATGGGAAATTCAGCTTCTATTTCAGATGAATGAATTTATATGAGGGACTGCAGTCTGATAGAATCCCCTGGTTCAATTGTTGACAGCACAGGTCTCTTGACCTGAGATGCTGGATAGCTGCTCCTATTTTGAGTTGTGTTTACACTGGTCTGGCGTCCACTGGGTTGAAGAGGACCAGGCCATGTCCCCAATGCAGGCTACTTTTCACAAGGGACATGGCACAATCCGGTAGAGTTTTGTTTTTAATTATCTTATTCAGCAGCACATTAGCAGCCCACCAAAAATGAGAAGTGGTGGCTGGGCTTTTTTGCTGCCATTGAATTATTCCTATTCGGTGGACCTATTTTTTTCCTGTACCTGATTATTGGCTGATAAATATTTGAGTGTTCATCGTAGTTTCTTTAAGTGAGAATTGAGTGGATAGTTAGATATGCTGGGTGTATATCTAACTGGTTGTGTATGTGGCAGTTGTGTGTTCAGATTAATTTTGTGTAGTGTGTGTGGGCAAATGATTTTAGAAATTGTGCTATTACATATGTGACGGCTTTTTGGAACTATTTTTGAGATTTTCTAGATATATACTGTATCTATTTCACATCTTGGTGTTGTAACTTGATGTGTTTTGAATAAAGTTTTGCTTTAGTCAGTTTTATTTTACTTATGTACATTGGTTTGAGATTGATTGATTGTTGCCAAATTATGCTACTTAAAACATGGGATTTATTATTATTGTTAAGTATCCAATCTTGAATTGTCATCACTGCCAATCTGTCACTTCCACTCTGTATTGATTTGTGTTTTTCTTACAGATTTTTGTTGGGATACATAAACTATTTAGAGATTTCTACTGAAATAGAAAGTGTTATACAAAAGAAAGAAAGAAAGAAAGAAAGAAAGAAAGAAAGAAAGAAAGAAAGAAAGAAAGAAAGAAAGATGTACCTCAGGATCTTCTCCTTCTTTCAATTGGCAATCCATAAGTGTCAGAGGGGCTGATGTGGCTACTCTAGAGTAACGACTCCTTGCAGCATAGTCCTTTTAGACTTTTATTAAGTGCTGATTATTTACAGTGCTCAGAACGATCTATATACATGCTTACGGTCAGGTGTCAGTACCTCCGAATGGAGATTGGCGCGTTTTCTTCCAGCAAAGAAGCTTTGGGAGACCCAGCCTCTTCCCCCTACGTTTTCTGCGTAATTCCGGAGTTGGGGGAATTGGCCTTCCCCCCGGGCTCCCCCCTTCCTGTCCCACCTGGGTCATTGGCTCCGCAACCTTGCCTGAGCCTCGGACACCACTTCCTGATTCTCCGCTGGAGGCAGAGCTCTCCCTGCTCTCCCCAGCGCTTGGGGATGGGCTGGAACTTAAGATGGGAGGGACCTCCCGGTATCTCTTGTCCCTCACATCCACCCCCCTTCCAGGCTCCCCTTCCCCCCTCCCTAGGGGCTCCCCGGGTGCCGGGGACGACTGAAAACCCAAAAAGTCCGTTTTGTCAGAGTCCGTGGGTGTAAAAATTCCCCCCCCAATCCGGCGATCTTTCCCCCTCCCCCTGAGAAGACGGGAAGCCCCAAAAGTCTGTGGCGTCAGAGCTGGTGGGAGTAAAAATGTGCTGCCAGTCCTCTCCTGCCTCTGACGTGGTCGACCTCGGAGAAACCCACACCTCTTCTTCAGTATCCTCAAATTCCGCTTCCCACCTCCATGGAGAGCTGCTTTCTGCGACCCCTTCCTCCGGCCCCTCCCCCTCTCCCTCCCTTTCCATGTGCCAGGGCTTGGGCCTGTGGGGGAAAAGGGCGTGGAATTCTTCCACTAAGAATTCCTCTTGTACTTCCGTGGCTGGTATCCACTCATTGTGGGACGGCGGAGTGTCTTCCCATGAGATACTCCAGCCCTCTCACACCTCTCCTCGAATCCAGAATCTCAGTGGCCACGTTGAGTTGCTGGGTGTCTCCCCTCTCCCCCCCTCCCTCGGGGGGCTGATCACTGTCTCTGAACCTGGTGCTTTCCCTGTACGGCAACAGCAGCGATCTATGAAACACTGGGTGCACCCTCATGTCTTCCGGCAGTTCCAGCCTGAAGGCTACCGGATTTACCTGTTGCGTGACCGTGAAGGGGCCCAACCTTCTGGGTGCCAACTTTTTGCACCGCCCTCTGGTGGGAAGGCCCTCCAAGGACAACCAAACCTTGTCCCCCACCCTGATGACCTCCCCCGGTCGTCTGTGGCGATCTGCCCCCTTCTTGTACGCTTCCTTGGCCCTCTCCAAGTGCTCTCTGAGCTGCTGGTGCACCGTCTCCAGTTCCTCCGCCCAATCCTCTGCCTGTGGGCCCTCCTCCTCCCCCTCCCTCTCTGGGAAAGATCTGAGGTCGCGCCCGTAGTTGGCCTTAAAGGGTGACACCCCTGTGGAGACGTGCACTGCATTGTTGTAGGCAAATTCTGCCAGTGGCAGGCGATCCACCCAGTCTGTTTGCCTCTGGCTGACGTAGCATCTCAGGTACTGCTGCAGAATGGCGTTGACCCTCTCCGCCTGTCCATTGGTCTGCGGGTGCCGAGCCGTCGACAAGCTGACCTCCACCTGCAGGAGGTTCATGAGCCTCCTCCAGAACCTGGAAACAAATTGTCGGCAACGGTCCGAAATAACCCTTAAGGGTAACCCATGCAGTCTGAATACGTGGTCAACGAACAGTTTGGCTGTCTCTTCTGCAGAGACCGCCCTGGCACACGGTATGAAATGGCACATTTTGGACATGAGGTCCACCACCACCAACACTGCGGTATTGCCCCTGGAAGAAGGCAGGTCTGTGATGAAGTCCATGGACACTACTTCCCACGGCCTGTGCGGTGTGGCTAATGGCTCCAGCAACCCTGCTGGTGCTGCTCTGACAACCTTTGCTCGCTGGCAAGTGTAACAGCCCCTTACATAGTCCCGAACATCCTCCCGCACCCCTGGCCACCAGAAGTGTCTCATGACTAAGTGAGTGGTTTTGTCCCTTCCAAAATGACCCGCCGTTGGGTTGTCGTGCATCTGCTTGAGGACCTTACCTCTGAGCTGTGTGGTGGGCAGGTACAGGGCTCCCCTGTAAAAAAGCAACCCCCTCCTTTGCGTGCTCCCTCCCCCCTCGCAGATCTCTGAAGATGCGGGTGGCGAACTCATCTGCTGCCGTCAGTGCTGTGAGTTCTGCCTCGCTCACCACTGCTGCTCCGCAGGACCATGCCGACGGGGGAAACACGTGTCGGGGTGCTGGTGGCAACTCCTCCTCCATATACTCTGGTTTGCGGGAGAGGGCATCTGCCCTGACATTCTGCTCCCCCGGTATGTAGTGGATGGAGAAGTTGAAGTGCGAGAAGAACTCTGCCCACCGTATCTGCCGCTGGTTGAGCACCCTGGCTGTTCTCCAGAACTCTAGGTTCTTGTGGTCCGTGCACACCTGAATGGGGTGCTTGGCGCCCACCAGGAAGTGTCTCCAGTGTTTAAACGCAGAATGGATCGCCAAAAGCTCTTTATCAAACACCGTGTAGTTGCGCTCTGGCTGGGTCAGCTTTCTGGAGAAAAAGGCACAGGGTCTCCACTCTCTGTTGGCATCCAGTTGCAGTAAAATGGCGCCCACCTCTCGGTCTGAAGCATCAGTCTCCACGCGTAGGGGCACGTGCTGTACCACGTGGAACAGGTTCTGGTCTGAGGCGAACACCCTCTTGAGGCCTTCGAACGCTGCTTGCGCCTCCGGTGTCCACCTGAACTTCTGCTTGCCTCTCAGGCAGTCAGTGATGGGAGCCGTAACGCGAGAGAAGTTCTTGATGAATTTCCTGTAGAAGTTGGCGAAGCCTAGTAGGCGTTGGGCATCTTTGCGCGTCCTGGGGCTGTGCCAGTCCAGGATGGCCTGCACCTTGTCCTTGTCCATCGCTAACCCCTTGTCCGACAGCTTGTAGCCCAGGAAGTCCACCTCCTTGGTGTGAAACTTGCACTTCTCCAGCTTCACATAGAGGTGGTGCTGCTTCAGGCGCTGCAACACTTCCCTGACATCCTTCACATGTTGCACTGGGTCATTGGAGTAGATAAGGATGTCATCTAGGAAGACCAAGCAGTTCTTGAAGAGGAGTGAGCCTAGGACGTGGTGCATGAAGGCCTGGAAGCATGCTGAGCCCCCTTGCAAGCCAAAGGGCATCACCAGGTATTCAAAAGAGCCCAGCGGCGTGAACATCGTGGTCTTCCACTCATCGCCTTCCCTGATCCTGATTAAGTTGTACGCTCCCCGTAGATCGAGCTTGGTGAAGATCTTGCCCCTGCGCGCTGCTGTCAGCAGATCGTCCACTCTGGGCATTGGAAACGCCACTGGTTCCGTCATGCTGTTCAGGCGCCTAAAATCCACCACCAGGCGGCGCTGTTGCGTGTCTTTCTTGTTCACCCAGAAGACCGGGCTGCCCCCTGCTGCCTTGCTTTCTCTGATGAACCCCCGCTTGAGGTTCTTGTCGATGAACGCCCTCAGATCCTCCAGTTCCTGATCTGACATGGAGTACAGCTTGGCTGGGGGTAGTGTTGCCCCTGGTATCAGGTTGATCTGACAATCAAAGGACCTGTGCGGGGGCAGGTGGTCGGACTCTGCTTCGCTGAAGACCTCCTGTAGGTCCCAATACTGTTTGGGAATCGCCTCTCCCCCCTTAACGTGCATGGTGGCCACCGTGGCTATCGGTGGCCCCTCCCCTGGTTGGCGCTGCATGCAATGTTCCAGACAAAAGTCAGACCCAAACGTAATGCATCTCTGGTGCCAACTTATGGACGGGTCATGACGTGCTAGCCAGCTCATTCCCAGCACAATGGGGGGGTCTGAGATGGTGGTGACGTTGAATGCCAGTGTCTCTGAGTGCCGTCCCACTGTCATTCTCATGGGGGGGGTCTGGTGGGTGATGGCCCCTCCCAGCAACTCCCTGCCATCAATGGTGGAGACATGCAGGGGAAAGTCCAGCTGCAGAAGTTGGATCTGGTGCTCTTCTGCAAAGTTTCTCGAGAAGAAGTTGGCCGACGCCCCCGAGTCGATTAGCGCTAAAACCGTCAGTGGGTACCCATTAGGGAGTGTCAGAGTCACTTCTAGAACCACCCCTGCTCTGGGGGGTGTGGGCTGGCGCTGCCCCTCTGTGGAAGGGAGGGTGGGAGGGGGCTGATTTCCGTCGATTGCGCCTGGCTGCTGCCCCTTGTCTCCTGCAGCCAGGCTGTCTCGTTTCCCTGCTGTTGCGTGGGGTCTGTGGGGGCGGGCACAACAGTTCCCGCCCTTCCCTGCCATTCCCTGCGATGCGGACAATTCTTGACGAGGTGGCTGGGGGAGTGGCACAAAAAGCAGTTTCCTCCCCTCCCCTCCTTGCGTTTCTGTGGTGCCGGGGTTTGAAAAGCCCCCGCGCGCGCTCCTCCGATCTCCATTGGTTCCGGCTCTGGGCCTGGTCTGGGCGGGGCTTGGGGTGGGCCCTGGGGTGGGGTTTGGTGATGAGGTCTGTCCTGGGAGCGTGGGAACCAAGGTCTGGCGGCGCGCGTCGTTTGTTTGTCGTTCCATCTGGATTCCTGTCTCACCCCCACCGCTAGCGCTGCTTTACTCAACTCATCCATAGTCCGTGGTTTTGGACCTCTCACAAGCTCATCCTTAACGTCTGGGTGCAAGCCCAGATAGAAAGCTGATTTCACTGGATCACTGTGCAGGTCCCACCCCAGTTTGTGCACCAGCATGGTGAATCTTGCCCAGTATTCTCTGACTGTTAATTTTCCTTGTGTTAAGTTATGAAGCTCCTCTTTTGTGGCTTCCATTTCACTGTCACTAGCATACATTATTTTTAAAGCTTCTAAAAATAGTTTTACGTTCTTCATGCAATCATTTTTTTGCGCGATGAGCGGTCTGACCCATTCGCGGGCGACCCCAGTCAAATGCTCTATAATAAAGGAGACTCTGTGCGCGTCATCTGGGAATTCCGCCTCATGCAATTCCAGTGCATAGTTTATTTCAGTCTCAAATCCTAGGTACTCCCGAGGGTCGCCGCTAAACTTGGTGACTAGGGTCTGCCCCCTTCTCATTTGGACTAGCTGTTGCTGGGGCGCCCCCCCACCTCTCGCGGCTCTTTCCTCATCCAACTTTTTCTGTAGCTCCAACACCATCACCCTTAGCTGCTTCTCAGTCTCATCTTTCGTCCTCACCTGCTCCACCAGCTTGTTCAGCTCCTCCCGCGTCCCGCGCGCTTCCTCCTGAGCGGCATGCAATTGCTGCTGGGCCTGCGCTGTCAGGTTCCGTATCTCCTGCTTCGCTGCCTCGGCCTCCTGCCTCCAATGCTCAGCCTCTTGCGCGCTCATCGCGGCAACTCCAAAGTAGCCAAAATGATTCGGAGGTAGCTGTCAGAGGGGCTGATGTGGCTACTCTAGAGTAACGACTCCTCGCAGCATAGTCCTTTTAGACTTTTATTAAGTGCTGATTATTTACAGTGCTCAGAACGATCTATATACATGCTTACGGTCAGGTGTCAGTACCTCCGAATGGAGATTGGTGCGTTTTCTTCCAGCAAAGAAGCTTTGGGAGACCCAGCCTCTTCCCCCTACGTTTTCTGCATAATTCCGGAGTTGGGGGAATTGGCCTTCCCCCCGGGCTCCCCCCTTCCTGTCCCACCTGGGTCATTGGCTCCGCAACCTTGCCTGAGCCTCGGACACCACTTCCTGATTCTCCGCTGGAGGCAGAGCTCTCCCTGCTCTCCCCAGCGCTTGGGGATGGGCTGGAACTTAAGATGGGAGGGACCTCCCGGTATCTCTTGTCCCTCACAATAAGCTATCCTGCTTTCTTTTGCTCATATTTCAGTACACCAAGTAGATATGAGGTGATTCATCTTTAAATTAGGAACTTGTTATAATGAGGAAGGTTTAAGTATTAATTACAGTGAGACCAAAATGTTTTCTGAGAGGTATGTGGCATAAATGGTTCCTGGATGGTCATGCCATAAAAGTCTTAGTCTGACTCCGACTTGGAGAGCTTCTTACATCCTGGAAAGCCATCGTTGAGATCTGAGAGGTATTCAGTTTTAAAGTTCTCATCATATCCACGAGCAGTTCACTCAGGAGGAAATATTTTTAAAAACCAGATAAAGTTGAAAGACCTTTCATTCCTATCTCCCGAAGTGACTGTAATTGATAATGAAGCCCTTGAAACCTTTCCCTCCCCACTGTAGACAAAGAATGAAATGTAGCCTCTATGGGTTGCTTGACTATCACCACAATATGCATTCAGAAAGACGGATGAAATGGCCACTAAGAATCATATTCCTTTGATATGACTCATTTTGTTTTTGTGAGATTCCCCCGCTCCCAAACCTACCTGCTTTCTCTCCTCTTCTTGTCTACTTGTATCAATTGAGGGAATGTTTCTTAAGCTGTAGAAGTTATTCCTTTCTTTCTTTACATACTTTATAGCTTAACTTTCCTCCCAAGGAGCTTGAGGTGGAGATGTACATGGTTCTTCCCCTCATCATTTAATCCCCCTGTGAAGTAGGTTAACCTGCAAGACAGACTGGGCCAAGGTCACACAGTGAGCTTCATGACGGAGTGGGGATTCAAACCCTGCCCCCTCTATCCATTAACTTACACTGGATATCAATGTTACTTGTATGCGTAGACTCATTGAAATTAACAGGTCTCACCTGAGTAAAATTTAGTTGGAGACAACTCCAGAGAATTAATAATATCTGACATGTATTTAGCAGCCTTAGGTGGGGTGGGGGGGTATTTTATGTTGCGTTCTAGAACACATCCTATTGGAGAGAAGCAGATAGAATGCCTTAATGCAAGAGAGCTGGGGGTGGGAAACAAGGCAGGGTGTGCTCTTTATATATGGGCTTTATTGGGCAAGCTAGGTTTAAATTCATTGTATCTAGGATTTTTTTTCTAAATGTCAAATAAATAATTTTCTCTTATTCGTGTAAAAGCTCTTGCTTACTATATGTCGTGCAGGGTTTAGGGTAAATTGTCAGGTTTCAGGAAATCTGATCCCTCCCACTGTGGGCAGCCAAGGACTGGTAGATAATCAATAATTTTTACCATTTTAAAAATTCAGTGTTCACAGAGAGATAGAGACATAGAAATGCAGTCTCTCTCGGATAACGGCATTGCTCCAAGTAAAGTTCCCATCCCCTCCGTCTCTGCTATTTTACGTCATCCCTGTGCCTGCTGATCTGGGCTTTCTGCCTCTGAGCTTTCTGTTCTCCTACTCTCAATGCCCGCCTGGTCCTGGGGGCGGGTCAGCTCAGGAATGCTTTCTAAAGACATTGAGTCTGTCAGCTGTCTCTCCCCTAGGGCCTCTTCTTCTTGCTGCCCCTCTCTCAATATTTCCCAGCTTCTACCCTCTCCAGCCTCTGAACTATGACCTTCTGCTAACTACTGTTGTAAATCTATACTGTCCTCCTTTTCTTGAGACGGTTCAGGAGGGGGGGCAGTTTTCACCATTCCTCCCCCCTCCAGTCCCTGACATATATTTATTTTGGATATGACCCTAATAACAATGTTCTGAATATACAAGGCCAGGTGATAATTTCTCTGCCACCATTAACATGTGGATTTAAAACACATTTGTAATTATAATCAGCCCATACCCAAGGCCCTCCCCATTTCAGGACCCCCACCAGCAACTGCCAGTGTTGAACACCAGTGGGGATTAGGACTGCCTCTGCCATTGTTTTTGCAGTTGCAGTGGAGACCTCGATGATGGCAAAGCCTTGCTGCCCTGGCTCCACCTTGATGAAGGCCAGTGGGTGGGAATGCCTGCTGGGTCTTAACACGCACAGCCACTCAGGGTTTAGGAATTTACATTATCTATTTCCCCAGACATTTTAATATATCTTAGGTTTAGAAAGTTTCTTTTTTACTCTCTGCAACTAGTGTTCTTATGCTGCACTGGACTTTAATTGCGATTTGTTTTATTGTTATTGAAATGTGTGATGTTTGATTTCTTGTGAGTACTCTAAGATAATAAAGATGGCTTACAAACAAACTCAGCAATGATAATGATGATGATTCTCAGCTACAACAAAATGGCAGGCAGTGAACAGAAGGACAACATTCTGAAATTGCAAAGAAATTATTCTTTTTAGTGCAAAGATAAAGACTCCGGCAGGACTGGAGCAGGATATATCCCCCAACATCTCTAAGCTGTGAGATAATGGAGGAAATTTATAATGTTTGCAGTTCATCTTCTATTTGAGTGTGTGCCAGGCAATATAAACACGCACACGGAACAACACACTTGGGTTTATTATTGAAAGGATCCACCTGGCCAAAGCTTAGCTGTATAAGAATGCTGAATGAAGCAGCGATTGGAGAGCCTCTGATCTACATGGTTTTGCCAGAGGAAAACATTACAAGCACATTTAAACAGTATGTAGTAAAAATTAAGTCCGTGTAATTTCCTACTTTCACTACTGAGGATATCATTAAGGAACATCTAAGGACTAAATTTATTCCAATAATCATTACAATGATGAAAAAAATTCCTCTGCTTCAATAATTGATTTATGCTTCATTTAAATGTACAGAGTAGTTCCAACATCATTCCTTATTAGCTCTAATGACGAATTTTAAAATAGCATGACTCTGAAATAAAGACGAAAATTCCTCCTAAAAGTTATTACATTTAAATGGATTTAATATTTAATATTTAAAAATCATTTGATGCAAATAGCCATCATGAATCATGGCAAATATACTTAGATGTAATTAAATGTTCTTCCTGGGCCATATCAAGTTCTTTCATGAAAAATATTTTCTTCCTTCCTGTTTCAGGCTTGGAGGTTATGTTTAACATTTTAAAATGAATGGAACAATATTAGTTTTTTTCACAAACATCAGTTGCACTAATTCAAATGTTCAAAATTGTTTTCTCTAGAAAGTCAGCCTTAGGGTAAAATTTAATCATTTGCCACATTACTGAAATAGAAGAAGCTAATGCCCTCTTTGGTCAGATTACAGATTCAGCCGAGCAAGTTGTACGAAGCGAAAGAAATGTGCTGTGTAATTACAAAATATCCATCCCAACAGCTAGAAGGACCCCTCTGTCCTCCACCCCACATGGCGTCCTCTGGTAGAATGGGAAAAGTGTGGCTATGGGAATCTTGTGGGCTTCCCATAGGTATCTACTTGGCTGCTGTGGAAACAGGATGCTAGACTAGAAGGGGCCCTAGCCTGATACAGAAAGCTCTTATGTTCCTATGGCAATTGCTGGGATCGCCAAACGTTGTATGTTCTATGCAGAGCCTCCGAGCTGCAGTCCCCAATATCTCATTTGAACTCTGACAATATCTCAGGCCAGAAGCAAGCACTGGGTCTATATAAGTCCTGAAGAAGGAAGAACTGGGGCAGGCAAGGAGCAAAACGGAGGAACCCACTTATGTTGTGCTGACTGGCCCTCACAATCTCTTTTAGCCAGTCATTATTTGGGTTGGGAAGCAATTATTCATGATGGAAGCTAGTTGGAAATGATCCCACCCCCTTTGTGGCATTGTCAGGTGTCAGAGGATCCAACCTCCCATGGTAGGTTGCCAGGAACAGATAAGACAAGGAAAGTTCTTACCAATGCTACTTATTCAATATTCACACAGGCTTAGAAATGCAGTCTCTGGGAGTAATGGCGTCGCTCCAACTGAAACTCCACTCCCGCACTAGCGGAGTGATTCCCTTTTTACCCACTCCAAAACTGCATAGGCTGCCTCTGTGTGAAAACCACTACAGCCATCTTTCTGAAATTTGCCTGGATTCATCTCCTCAGAAGAGTCCAACACACCAGCAAACTTCATCCAGTCCTGCCAGAAAATACAAAAGTTACAGTTTCATTTTTTTATTAAAAAAAACACACACCAAACTTTAAAGGTACACAGAACACACAGCTCAGGAGTTATTTTCCTGTAATTTGGCAGATTAACCCACTTTGGAGAGAGTGCTCTACCTGCAGATTTAAATTATTTTTGTCAAAAGAGAAATCCCCGCCCCTCTTTTTATTTCTCAGTAGTGAATTGGGTGGTTCTTATTTTTCCTGATGCAGCCTTGGCCTTGACCCTGGGGCCAAATCAGGCAGTCTGAAAAGTGCTTTGGAATGAGGTTAGCTTTTTAAAAAAGCAAGGTCCGAACCAAATATTGTGGTTAGTGTACACTCCTAGCAAGAATTTCAGTTGTGCATAAAACTGGAAAAACATCACAGTGGGATGTATCCAGCTCATGAGCAGAACAGAATTCCACTCATGCAACAGAACTTCCTCTCCTGCAGCTCTTCCATGTGCCCTCAAAATATGTTCTGTAGCGTTAGGAAGCCCCATTATATTACTTGTACAAAATTATTCGTTTCTTCTACACAGTGTAAAGCAAAGCAAAAAAAAACCATAATTATTAAATTGTAATAAACACACAAACAAACATGCTCAAGATGCAGAGAGAAGATCCAAGGTCATATCATTGTTATTTGCTCCTATGGGCATGGACAAAGTTTAATTTTAATAGTTTTGCTGTTGTGTGTAAGCAATCTGGCTGTTTTCAGCCATTCCTGCATTAAACTATGTACCCACAGCAGTACATTAGGCTTATCTCTATCAATAACAGCAACAGGATTTTTTGTCAGGTGTCAAGTGACATTACGACTGAAAGATGGTGTAATGTTCAGTAACTTGAACATGCATGAATGACACTGATTAGTAGAGATGCTGTAACCAGTTGTTTCCAATGGTTTTATTCGGAAAGTCTGCATTACACTTTGAATCAATCCTGCTTGTCAGGTTTATATTTCATTCTAACATCGTAAGAGATGGGTGAACGCCCGCCTTTTCAATTTGGAATGGGCCTTATATTTCTTAGCTTTTACAAAGAGAAACCCCATTCAAGTCAGAGAAGAAAATGAAACCAGTATCTATTAGGATTTTAATGTTTTCTGCAATGGATAATTCCTCTTGCACATGTTTTGCGATGGTGGTTGAAAATTCAGTTCTATTGTTTTCATCTGATGAAGAAATTTGGTCTGATGATACTTCATTAAACATTGACCTGATAAATAATAATACAGTCATACCTCGGGTTGTGAACGTGATCCATGCGGAAGGCACGTTTGCAACCCGCAGCGCCGCGTTGGCACACGCGTGTGGTGCGATTCGGCGCTTCTGCACATGCGCGTGATTTCATTTTGCACTTCTGCGCATGTGCGAGCACCGAAACCCCAAAGTAACCCATTCCGGTACTTCTGGGTTCAGCGCGGAGTGCAACCCAAAAACACACAACCCACAGCGTTCGCAAACCAAGGTTTGACTGTAAATGATAAGGACTAGGGATGTCAGAGGATTTCTGTCTGTTCCATGAATTCTTGCCTCTTACCAGTCCTGTTGAACCAGTTCTTGGAATGGAATGGAATCCTACCATTTATTCTGAGATGTACGCACCTTTTTATGAGGGCTAGTTTGGCCATTGCACTTGCAAGGTGTACTGAGGGATGCTCTGCCTCCCCCCCCCCAGGTTGTTCTAACAGCCATTTTTGTGTGTGCTAATAGTGGTCATTTTTGCATAGAATTAGAGAGGAAGTGACTTCCTCTGTCATTTTTACTTGGAGTGGTGGAAATGCTGAGCTTTAAAGCTCCTCTAAGCAGCTGTTAAAAGGCAAACAGCTCTCAATACACCTCTTATGAACTCCTCCATTTTCAGGTGCGATTCCTCTGTGGGGATTTAAAAAAAGATTTCCTCAGAACTATCCAAAAGTCCACACAGAAATAGGACACGGCATACTTTCAGATGGCTTCATATGGAAACAGAGTGGAATAGACTTGGGCGGATCTGTCCATCCCTAGTAGAGGAATTCATTTACTTCATCTTCATCATTATTATTTAGCCACTCAAAGCAACTTACAAAAGCATTTTTTTAAAGTGTAAAAAGAAGACTATGCAAATACATCTATGATTGCCAAACCACAACTGGTTACAGCTCTTAACAAATTTATTATAGCATTAGCTTTTGTGGCCTAGAGTCAACTTCTCTTGATGGAATGTTACATCTAATGAAATGAATTCTAGTCCATGAAAGCTTGTGGCTTGTACCACTAGACTCTTCGCTGTATTAACAAGACAGTGCCCTGTTGCTATTATCTGGAAGAGAAAAAAACTCTGTGTTCGCCCCCCCCCACACACCCCAAGAGGTGCAGAGGATGACAGGCTTTCTCAGTGATGTAACAAGGTGTAAAAATTTATTTTTACACTTTAAAAATGCTTTTGTAAGTTGCTTTTAGTTATTCTTTTCTGGAAAAAGTGACTAGATGATGATGATGATGATGATGATGAGGTAAATACCTACCTCTACTAACGAGGGACAAATCTTCCCAAGTCAGTGGGGAGTCACCTGCATCACCACAACTGGACCCCTTGGATTGCCTTCCACGGCTGCTGCAAATATGCTTTCTGAACCATAACCATTTCTGAACCATGCATCGGGGGTCAGGGCTGCTACTGGCACAGAGAATCTCAGCCGTGACACCTCTGTGTGGTGTGGTGTTGTTATGTACTGAGCTAAATCCTAGAACAATAGGATTCAGAATCAGCGGGAGCTACCCAATCCAACTCCAGGTGGAAGTGAATCCGCAACCTGATTGGCCTGCTGGAGCAGCCAATCAGGCGGCTGGCAGAAGTGAATCTGCTACCTGATTGGCCTGTAGGAGCAGCCAATCAGGCTGCAGGCAGAAGTCAATCCACAATATAATTGGCCCACAGGTGTAGCCCTGAAGTAGCCAATCACGCAAGGCCCATTGTGTAAATAGTGTATATAAGCAGATGGTTTTGGGAAAAGAGCCATTCTTCTTCTCCTCTTCTCCTTGATGACTATGAGCTGAATAAAGAGCATGAAATTCACTCTCGACTCCGAGTACATTTCAGGTGTAGTGGTTAAGAGCGGCAGACTCATAATCTGGGGAACCGGGTTCGCGTCTCCGCTCCCCCACATGCAGCTTTTGGGTGACCTTGGGCTAGTCACACTTCTTTGAAGTCTCTCAGCCCCACCCACCTCACAGAGTGTTTGTTGTGGGGGAGGAAGGGAAAAGAGAATGTTAACCGCTTTGAGACTCCTTCGGGTAGTGATAAAGTGGGATATCAAATCCAAACTCTTCTTTTTCTTCTCATTTGGAGAGAAAGAGAGAAGGACTGGAGCGTCAACCAGTGGCCTTGAGCACAAGGAGGGAGCTTGGGGTTGGGGTCTGTGGGAGGATGGGAAATGCAGTGCTGGAGGGAGAGTATGCAGGTCCCCTATGCTGGGGGGGGGGAGAACACCCTCAAAAAATAAATTAGATAGTTTTAATATGTTTTAGTATTTTAACCTTTGTATGTTTTAAAGTATTGATGGTTGTGAATTTTTCTTGATTTTACTGCATATTTTTTTATTTGTAAACGTCTTTGAGGGTTTTTTCTTTTCTTTTTTTGCAATCAAGCAGTGTACAGATTTTAGGAAATAAATATATAACTTTCTTTTTCCAATTCCTTTCTATTTTCCATTTTGCTCAATAGGACGCCAAGGCAGTCTTCTGCTGCCTGTAACTTCTGTGCTTCCTAGCTAACCAACATGTCTTTTACAGACATTCTCTTTCCTCCTTCAAGGCACCAGGCCCGACAAATTTCAGAATGGAAAAGGGGCAGTTAAAACAGCCACAAGCACACAGCATAATTGCCACCTAAATTAATTAGAACTGTAAAATTCTATGGTTTGTATGGGCTGTTCTAGCCTATTTCCATCTTTATTCCAAAAAAGAAAAAGACAAAAGAAGAGAGAGAGAAAAGGAGGAGGAGGAGGAGGAGGAGGAGGAGGAGGAGGAGGAGGAGGAGGAGGAGGAGGAGGAGAAGAAGAAGAAGAAGAAGAAGAAGAAGAAGAAGAAGAAGAAGAAGAATTAAATGGATAAGAAATAAATAAATTATTCATTTGGAATCCATTCATTTTTTTAAATTCCAACCTGTTTTTATAATTGAAACAAGGCTCATTCATTTCATTTTTCATTTGTTATAGAAGTGAATGCACATCCCTACTCACAACCCAGTCCTTTCCTTCACCACCCCCGGATGATATCTGACTCTTTTAAAGAACACAGGTAACAGTCCATTATCCAATCATTGCATGGCATTCCATAAGAAAGCGAGAGCTTTTTAAAAAGCCACACATTCTCGCATATAAATTAGGTTTCTTCCTTTTTTTATTATTTTGTTAAGATGAGCATAAAAAAAAGTTTAGCAGTGTGAATCATTTTGGGTCTTAAATGACACAATATTTAAAGCATATTTCAGCTGTGGTCTATATTTTTGAGCTGATAAAAATAATTTGAAAGGCGTCAACTTGAATCATATAATGGTGATTATTTACTAGAATAAGGTGGAGGCAATCTGATTGTGTAAGAAAATGCCTGGACTGATGTCGCACCTTCGTGTGCTTCTAACAGTGTTCTCATTTTATCATATTTTAAAAATCCACACCTCATATCTTCTGCTTCCTTGTATGGAGGGTGCTAATGACACACATAGTAAACCTTCTATTAGCTTTGTACTTCAATAGGATTTGTTTAGTTTCAGCTGTCAAACAATGTCAAGGGGGGGGGATCATTCTCTTCTAACCCCAGGAATTTAAAAATACACTAGCAACAGGAAAGCAAATAGTTTGTGAAAAAGATCTTTCCTGACCACATTAACTCTAAAGAAGACAAAATGCATGGATATTTGAATACCAAAAACACACAAAAATGTTTACGCTGAGGTAGTTAGGTTATGACAAAACCACAATCATGCCTGGGAGCTAACTAGAGGTTAGTGAAAGCACATTGACATAGTTGTGTTATATATTACCTGCTTCCAGTTCCATTGGTGGCTTGTCCCCCCCCCCCCAATTTGGGTTAGGTACAACAAGAAATTTGGGTTAGGTTCTCAAAGCTACAAACATGAGTTTGACCAAACTGCAGGAGGCAGTGGAAGACAGGAGTGCCTGGCGTGCTCTGGTCCATGGGGTCATGAAGAGTCGGACACAACTAAACGACTAAACAACAACAAGAAACAACCTTCCTAACAAGCCAGTCCTACCACACTATCCCTCCAGGTCCACCTACTGTTTTAAAGCAGAGGTTGGATGGCCATCTGTCATGGATGCTCTAGTTGAGATTGCTGCAGAAACTAATGACCCTTCCAACTTCTGTGATTCTATTATTCTCAAAGATCGTACCAGCTGCTCCAGCCATGAAAGTGCCTGACAGCAACCACGACAGCTTATTCATTCATTCAAGAGATGTTATGCTGCTTTTCCACAACTCAAAAGCAGTTTACAAATTAAAACCGATAGAACATTTAATAAAAAAACAAACAAATATAATATAACAACAAAGAACACAAAATGAAGATGGCAGCCACCTAACATCTAACCTATTATCCCAAAAGCTATCCCTTACAATCATATGGAAGGTAGAAACAGAAAACAAATGTGTGTGATTAATTACAGTTTGGGGCACATTTGTGCAACCTGTTCGGTATTCTACAATGGGTTGGTTGGGAGAATTAGATTTGCATTGAAGCTGTCATCTGGTCACTTCGCTGTATTATAAAATACTTCAGCAGGAAGACAAAAATTACAAATGCAGATTTGCTATGGTAGAATGGAACAAAAGCAAAAACAGTTCCCCCCCCCATCTTCCATGTTTCAGTTTGTCTCTTTTTATTTCCACTTTGAGCTTATGTGTTGAAATATTAAAATACTATATAATCTGCCCGCATCATTTCCCTCTGGTCTGAAGGCAAACGATTAGTGTGGATCTTTATGTAGTCATCCTTTTACAAATCTTTAGTGGTTTATAAATGCTTTAAAATCAATCTATCCTTCAAGCCACTCTGAAACACCTTGTTTCCGGGCTCAATCTAGTGCACCATGGTATATGATAGAATACTGGTAACTATGTATAAAAAGGTAAAGGGACCCCTGACCGTTAGGTCCAGTCGTGGACGACTCTGGGGTTGCGGCGCTCATCTCGCTTTACTGGCTGAGGGAGCCTGTGTACAGCTGCTGGGTCTTGTGGCCAGCATGACTAAGCTGCTTATGGCAAAACCAGAGCAGTGCAGGGAAATGCCGTTTACCTTCCCGCCAGAGCGGTACCTGTTTATCTACTTGCACTTCGTCCTTTTGAACTGCTAGGTTGGCAGGAGCTGGGACCGCGCAACGGGAGCTCATCCTGTCGTGGGGATTCGAACCACCGAGTATAGTCACGTGCAAAAAAGATTTGACACTTACAAATCTTCAAGTATGTAGTGGAGGTGTTCACTACATACTATAAACAGTAAAAGCCTGTCTATAAATTACTCTAAGGCAGAGCTTTCCAAACTTTTCACATTGGTGACACACTTTTTTACATGCATCATTTCGCAACACAGTAATTCAGCTTTACTAGCAAACTGGAGGTTAAACAAACCCCTTTCCAGCCCAGGGAGGAGTGCTGGGTGTGTCCACATGACACACCTACACACTGCAGTCAAGACACTAATGTGTCACAACACACAGTTTGGAAAGCTCTGCTCTAAGGCAAAGTTTATGATTATGCAGGAATCTTTTGTCCGGTGTGGGGATCGACCCCACAACTGTGAGATTGAGAGTCTCATGGTCTACCAACTGAGCTATGTGACAACCATTCCTTCAAACATTAATAGAATGAAATAGATTGGAAGACTTTGGCAGTGTTTGATTGGCTCCATTGGTGCATTTGGTCCATGTTGACTTCTCTGCCACCTCGTTCACACCCACCCCGCTCCTGGTCAGCTGCAGCTAAGGGATCTTCATTTGCATTAGGAACGTAGAAAGCCTCCTCCTATCAGTTCAGGCCATTGGTCCATCCAGCTCAGTATTGTTTACATTGACTGGCCCTGCTCTCCAGGGTTTCAGAGAAGCAGCATTTCCAGTCCTTCCTGAAGATGCTGGGGATTGAACCTGGGACCTTTGACATGTACGCAGCCCTTCCTAGAAGAAAAACATCACAGAATATATGTTCCTCGAAGATAACAGTCACTGAATATGCAGAGCAAAAAGCAATTGGTTTTTGAAATATGAAAACCAAACAGCAATTATTACAGATATCATGATTCCAATTAGAATGAAATATTCAAGGAAGGTCTTCTCTGTGTAGCTTTTAAAAATATATGCCTACACTTCAGAAATTAAATTATTGATTCTAAATGCACTTTCTTCCAGAAAAATAGACTGCATATTTAAATATAAAGTCTATACCTGATTTCAACTTAGACGTTTGGTAGGGTAGCAAAATGCTTTTATTTCAGATTCCTCCGTACTCCTACAATTAAACTTTTGTCAGTTTTTCAGAGACTTTTATGACTTTTTTTGGTAATTTCTCAAAATACACCTGCCATGTGTTGCCCATTTGGTGAACCTAAGGAGACAATATCTAAAATTCAGATGATTCCAGTGTCTATTTTTCTTTTCAATGGGACCTTTGTGCTTCATTCATTCTGTACATGTAGCACAGAACATTCGTTTGGTTTTCAACTCCTAGCATACAACTGCATCCCTTGATACTTGGAAAACTAGGAGTTTCAAGACATGTCTTTTGTTCCTGACCTTCAGGTTGCTAGAACACAGCGTGAAGTATTACACCTTAGTTTCATGGTGTAATCTTTATTGTTAGAATAATAAATGAGATCTTGCATACTTCTTATCAGTTGCAAATGTTCTTGTAGCTCATTGTACAATATGTCAGATGAAATGAATTTCATGATCTTTTGTATAATGCATATGTTCCAACAGTCATTTCAAATTTAATTTATTTCCTAGCAATTCATTCATCTTTGGGGTACCATTTTTAACCATTGGTTTTTAAACTAGGCAAGCCTAGTGCCTAAATTCTACGTTCCAGCTCTTATATCCAAATTGTATTGAGTCTACTTGGATTTCTGAAGGTGTATTTTCATAGCAATTCATTTCTAATTAGGTTTTCTCACTGCTGTGTTGCATTAAACACTATGGTTTAACTAGAAAGTACTTGCTATCTGTCGCTCTGTTAATAGAAGACCGTTGCTGCAGCTTAGCTGTAAAGGTTTGTTTACATTACATCCTGTTCAGCTAATTTATCTAGCCTTCTGCAGGGATGTTTCAGAATACAAATGTAGAGGGTTTTTTGTTTTGTTTTTTGTAATGAAGCATACCACTTCAGTCATTCTTACTGAGTATTATCTTTTAAATTCTTTATATTTCCGTCATGGTTGTTATTACTACAAAGAATTGGAAGAGATGGGAACAGGGCATAAAAAACCCCATCAACAACAACTCCCAGACCATTGTGCCTCTTCTGGAAATAACAAGCAAACAGAAGATTTTGCTAGCCAAAATAGCTTTCTGAAAAATATATTTCACTGCTATGAGTGCCATTCTGGCAAAAAGGAGAACTGATTAAGCTGCAGGCCATTGCTTATGTAATACCGGTAGTATTTCGGAACATGTTGCACAGCATTACAATGCCTTGGAAGGTTGTTGTTGTTTTTAAAGAAAAAAATGGGGAAAAATATAATTATCAGGATGCAACAGATTATAAATTCTTTATTCATTTGTTTGGGGGCAGCAGTTGGGCAATATTTCAGCCTCAGGATTTTGGCTGTGCACACAAAATGGACACAACCCAACACGGGGGAAAAAGGTGTACTTAAGCCCATTGATGTCAAGGGATTAATGCTTGCTTGACTGGGTTAGATTGTGGCCAAATAGCTTTTCAGAGGTTTGGAGGTGCTGCTGTAGAGGCTTTCTCTCCGCCGCCCCCCCCCCCAAGTCTTGGATATGGCAAGTTTCCGAAATGTACCCAGAAAAAGCTGAAAGTAACCACCTGAAGCCCAGCCAGTATCACTGCACTTTGCCTATTGCAAATGCCATACCCTTCTGCCCTCAAGCCTAGAGGATGTTTGGGACTTCTGTTAAGGTGTTTGTTTTAAAAATGCACTTCTTTAAATAGTTGTGCATCTGGTTGGCCACTGTGAGAACAGGATGCTGGACTAGATGGGCCATTGGCCTGATCCAGCAGGTTCTTCTTATTTTCTTATTTTATTCTCACTCCCTTACATCAATCCAACAACATTTTCTATTTGCGTGTGAATACCTTTAAACCAATACTTTGGCCACCTCATGAGAAGAGAAGACTCCCTGGAAAAGATCCTGATGTTGGGAAAGATGGAGGGCACAAGGAGAAGGGGACGACAGAGGACGAGATGGTTGGACAGTGTTCTCGAAGCTACGAACATGAGTTTGACCAAACTGCGGGAGGCAGTGGAAGACAGGAGTGTCTGGTGTGCTTTGGTCCATGGGGTCACAAAGAGTCGGACATGACTAAACGACTAAACAACAACAACAACAACACCTTTAAACCTCCCCCTTAACCCTTAAATAAATTCAGACAAGACTCAAATTTTGGTTTGGTTTTTGGCAGAATTTTGGCCACAACTTTATTGATTACAGCAAGTGAGTGAGCTTTCGTGTGCATGCACACTTCTTCAGATACCATCTGAAGAATACCACATTCTTCAGATACCACTTCTTCAGATACATACCAAAATAAAAACTTAGTTGGTCTTTAACAGGGGTCCCCACACTTACCGGGCTTCGGGCCGGAGAGCAGGGGAGTGCGCGCGCAGCGGGCCGGAGGGCGGGGGAGTGCGCGCCCGTGCGCATGCGCACACGCACACGGTCGGGGGAAAATCGCCGAAAATCGCTTGTGCGCATGCGTATGGGCCTCCCCCGACCCAGAAGTGCATCGGAAATGACCTCTTCTGGGTCGGGAGAGGCCCATACGCATGCGCACAAAGGATTTTCGGCGATTTTTTGCCGATTTTGAAGATCGCCGCCGCGCCGTGCGCCGTAAGAGCGGACGGCGGCAGCGGGCGGCGGGGGTCGCCGCGGGTCGGATTGGGAGGCTAATTGGGCCGCATCCGGCCCGGGGGCCGTAGTCTGGGGACCCCTGGTCTTTAAGGTGCTACTGAAGGAATTTTTTTATTTTACTTCGACCCAGACCAACATGGCTACCTACCTGTAACCAGCAAGTGAGTGGTTGCGTAGGCTCTGGTTCAACTAGCTCCCTGCACTGTTGCAGGTAGCACTGACCCAGAGCTCCATCATAGGCCAGCCTAGGGTGAAAACCTGGATAGGCGAAAAGCCGGGAAGATCAAATTGGAGCTAGGCTGGGTAGAAGAGCCCCCCCCAATGCTGAACAAACTGAGGCCCTGCACTCCCATGTCCTGGGGGTGCAGACTGCGAACGGGGCAGACCGGGCTGGAATGCTTAATGCATCACAGCACCCAAACTCCTGGCCGCCCCCTGGGACTGGCTGGGACTGTGATCCTGGAATGTTGGGATTGGGAGAATAAGGCACCTGAGGAATCAAAAGCCTCGCTCCCTTCACTTGTATCCGAAGGACCATGAGGCTTGAAAACAGTAGAAGACGTGGAAGGGCCAGGCTGAGAAACAGGCTGCCTACCAAACTGCTGAGCCAAGGACTCCAGCTCAGTGCTAAATCTACAAGATTTCAAACTACAAGAAAGAAGATTCCACCTAAACATTAGGAAGAACTTCCTGACAGTAAGAGCTGTTCGGCAGTGGAATTTGCTACCAAGGAGTGTGGTGGAGTCTCCTTCTTTGGAGGTCTTTAAGCAGAGGCTTGACAGGCATACGTCAAGAATGCTTTGATGGTGTTTCCTGCTCGGCAGGGGGTTGGACTGGATGGCCCTTGTGGTCTCTTCCAACTCTATGATTCTATGATCTAGCCAGCGCTGCAGGATCTGATCCAATATCAGCCATAATTGTACCCAAACAATCCAGTGTATGCTGGGGAACCACTGGGAAAGGCGCTGAACGCAAAGCCTGAGACGGGCCTCTAATCACCCTTTTGGAAGGGAGAGCAGGACTAGGATTCATTTTAATAGGTATCCTGATTTTACAATCAAATAAAATTGGCAAGATTACAGAAGAAAGTAAAATTGCACCACACAATTAAGATGGCACTCCCGCCAAAATGCTGATGGCAACGTCCCCTGCAAGAAGAAAGTAAAAATGGTGGTCGCGTGGTACGGGGGGGGGGGAGGCGGATCCCGGCCTTATAAAATTCCCCACAGACCCCAGAACAGTAGTAAAAGGCAGCCGCTCAGAGAGGGGACTCTCTGGTGTTTAAGGAAAATGGCTTCGACAAGTCAAAAGCCCCGACGCTGCAGCCGCAGCTGGGGAAAAGAGCGAGCCACTGCGTGAGGCCCTCCGGCAATTAAAGGCAACGGCAAGCTCCAAGCTTAAGGGGCCGAAGCCTCCTGGGGCAAAAACCCCTTCGGGGGGGGGGGGGAAGGCAAGGCAAGGAGGGGAATTAATTGGGCAAAAGGAGAAATCAAGGGAAGAAAAGGGGGTAATAGAAACAGAATCACCAAGCGGAATCATCAAAGGTAGAACTTCTCTCTCTCTCGGCTCGCAGCAGACACGTTGCTGTTGTTCCGATGCAAAATGCCGAAAGAGGAAGCTCTGGGTCACATGCATGGGTATATGTAGGTCCCTTGATCCGTTTAGCCTGCATCCCATTGGCCTGAATGAACCCTGCATCAAGGGACCTACCAATTGGGTGTTGTGGCTATCCAATCATACCCACCCACAACACAAGGGTTTGGTTGCCAGGTCTCACCACAACTCTTTAAGGGAGGACCCGATTTTTAAAAAAGGTTTTTTAAAATCTGCCCTAGTAGTAGCGTGCGGCACTTCCTCTCCAGCACTAGAGCAGACTCCTTCCCATGCCCAGCAGCAAAGCTGCCACTTCCCAAAGCAGGATATTCAAACAGACACAAGTGCACATGCACACAAACACACAGTTTCATTACATTTCACACTACTAATGCAGGGCTCCATCTCCCAAAGCAGTAAGTGGGAAGCCACTTTCATTGTTCCACATAAATAGTTACCCAAAGAGCATTTGAATAAACCCTTTCACTGAGATCTTAGAATATTCTTCTTATTTAAGTAACCTAAGATGTATACTGTATAGGCATATTGCCCTCTAAAAAACATCTGAACCAGGTCTGAGATTAAATTCCCACAATCGGACAGCTCTTCTTCAAGCTAAGAAGTTTAGGAGCAACGTAGATAACATTGAAAATAATAGTTACAGGTAGGTAGCCGTGTGGGTCTGATGCAGTCAAAACAAAATAAAAAAATCCTTCCAGTAGCACCTTAGAGACCAACTAAGTTTAGTTGGTCTCTAAGGTGCTACTGGAAGGATTTTTTTATTTTGTATTGAAAATAATGATAGTATGTAAGTCCTCATCTGGCTGTCTTAGATTCGCCCCAACTCATAAGGGTTTTATGTTCTAATGGTTCTCTTTCCTACTTTTGAAAATCTTTAGTGTGCTGACAATTCACTCTTGGGCACTGACGGTGTTGTTTTGGCTACATAAGAACAGGTTCTTGAATACTGATGATGAATTCACTATTACAGGTTACAACAGCAGCAACAAGGAATGGAGCATGCCTGCCCATGGTTCCATGCCTTCTCCAAATATCTTCCATTTCATTCCAAGCCCACTGAGTGCACACAGCCTTGTTTGTGGTGTTTCCCCTGTTTTCTTAATTTTTTTATGATGGTGATGGGCAAATTGGGAAAAAAAACCATTCTGCTGCAGATCAGGCAGAGTAACAACATGAGATGTGAATGCTAGACGTTCCAGAAACAAAATTCCAATATTTACACCAACTCTCTGCTCACACTCGGAATCCTAATCAATGTTTAAGTTAGGCACTTCAACATTTCAGAATTTTGTTTCAGATTCTTCAGAAAAGACAAGGGTAAACTTTCATTTTGTACAACCATGCAAGTGATTTATTTAAATCACACTAGGTAGGGAGTCAGTATAATTTCAGCCGAAGTGCCTAGCTGTTAGGCACCTTCAGAGTTAAATCCTCTGGGGAGAATGCTCTGCGCTGTCTGTTTGCTCTGGGGTTAGATGACACATTTGAATCCAGCTTTCTTCTTCCTCATGCTGTCAGGTTCTCATCTTGGTTGTTAGTTATAATATGCGACAAAACAGGCAGAGAAGTGTTGAAGTTCTTTAACTTGTTAATTTCCCAAATGTATTGTGTATACATTGTGAAAATCCACCTGTCTCTTAGCGTGCACATATGGCCTTAGCCAGTTAACCCGTAGGTTTATGGTGCACTGTACTAGAATAATGCCAATACTGTCATCATTGCTTTCATTTCTGTGCTTCCTAAGCTGCAGAGTCCTCATTTTGCTCCTGTATATGAAACTGAATGCCATGCAGAAGGAACTGGCCTATTGCAGGCAGCATATGCTGAACACTTCCTCTAGCACTCTTTTCCTCCAGAACTGTACGGGCTTCCTATATGATCTGATTTCCTCTCGAAAGAAGCCACAGCTAGAGGCAGCCCTCAAAACATTTTGTCCCAGAGGGAGTACAAAAGTGCATCAAACATAGGTTGTCCAAATCGAGATCACACATTTATGTTAGAAAAGGCAGGAAGGAAAAACAACTTATGTGATTCTGGATGCATTGAATGTTGTGATTTGCTGATCTGTCGTTGGAGCGTTTCCCAGCCTTTGGCTAAACTTCCCAGCTATCCTGATTCTAACATAAAAGGAAACACATTTCAAACTTTTCATGCCTATATTATTAAAGATGCCGTTGCAGTTGTTAAAACGAGTTATTATTTCTCAGTGCAAGCACCATATGCGTTCTGATTCTTAACCATTAAGCCCTGGATTTCTTATCTTGCAAATCTAGCATTGCAATCTTTCTCTGCTGTTCTGAATAGCATAAGACTTGCATCCTTGGATCAGATCAGTGGCTCATTTTGGCAGGGATCCTATACAGGGGAGTAAGCCCCATCAAGCATAGAGGGACACACTTCTGAGTAAGCATGCGTAGATTTGCACTGTTGATTTAGCCTTTATGTTGCCATCTCCACATTGGGTAATCCAAAAAAATGCCCTTTCAGTGGCCTGTAGGAGAACTCCACCGCCTATGAATTTTTTTTTAAATAAACTTTATTAATGTCAAAAGAAAAAGTAAAAAAAAACAATACAAACCAATAAAATCAATAAAAACATATATCACATTTCGTTATTGAGTCTTCTTTATCCCTTTTTTCCCTCCCCACCCTTATCCCTCCCCCCATATTTCTCCCCCTGTTTCAAGCTTATCCTTTTGTACCATAAGGTCTTAACATACCAAAATTCATTGAATTAAAAAAGGTAAGTTATATATACATGCTATATTAACAAATTTATATATCATTTTGGTGAGTTGTTCATAACAGAGTTGTTAGACGTCTAAGATTATATTTGGTTTTTCCAGTTTTTCCTTAATATAATTAAAAAAGGATGCCCAATTTTTTTATATATCTTCTGAATTCTTTCCTCTAGTTTCTTCATAATGTTTTGCTAAATTATAATAATTAAATAATTTTATTTGCCAATCTTCTTTGCTCGGGATTTCCGGGGTTTTCCAATTTTTTGCGACTAATAATCTGGCGGCTGCTGTCGCATAGCTGATTACACACCTATCATTTGTTTGTATGTCCTCAGGTATCATTCCAAGGAGGAACATTTCGGGACTTTTCTTAAAGGAATATTTTAGCATTTTTTTTAATTCCTTATACAGCATTTCCCAAAATTCCTTAATTACACCTCCTATGAATATAACAGGCTGAGCATCTAAGCCTGAGAATCTTTGGGAACTAGTATAGGGCCTTGATATCAGGGTTGCTTTGGGGTAGGGTAAGTTTGTTGGTGTTATTATTTATTGTATCTTGACATGTATCTTAATGGGCCTATTTACATTAAACCTTTTAATGTATTTCCCCTTGTCTTAAGGTGTAGCAGGAGAATACAAATGCAAAGAAAGAACTAATATTCTCTGGTCCTTCAATGTCCTCTTCAATTTTCCAGTGACTGTTCATCTCTGCTTACCAAACTATTAATTTTTATTCATTTTAATTATTGCATTTTGTAACCAGTCTATATAATTGTTTTAATGGGTGGCCAAAATAAAGCAACACAGCAGCTTCAGTGCCTCCAAACGTCATGTTCTTATGTGAAAAAATAAAAAAGTAATGTTTGCTCATATTATAAAACATTTCAAAATTTAAAGGTGGCTAACACATAACATTGTCTCCAAATCTTGTGCCCCACTGCAAAAAAAACCCAAGTCTCTTATAACCATTTTGGCTTCAAATGCAAGTTACTGCGATTTCCAGAGATTTGTAATTTCCAGATCACAATCTGGATTCAGATCTGGGGTAGGTCAAAATGGGTCCAGATCACACCAGGTCAGGTCTGATCCAGATTTACAGATCAACCGACAAATTGGATCATGCCTATCCCTAGTGTGAATGTGGTGGGATGTAGCAATCTTTGACATATGTATTTTTTAAAAGTCTAATTAATTGCCAGTATCTTGAGAAACTGGAGTGCCTTATATAAGTAGCTTGTGCAATGAGTCTATATACTGGGTTATTTGTGCAAACTGTACAGAGGACCACCTATTCCATAATTTTGAAGTAGCAGTCTGAAACTACTGAATTGGATGGAAGTTCTTTTTAAAAATAAATAAAATAAACCACCCTGCATAAACACTAAAGATATTGTGGGGGGGGGGTAGGATTTGGGGTCATTGCTTAGGGACAAAACAGACAAATACTTGGACAGGTGCAGCTTGTCAAAGACAACCATGACATGTATAAAGGGGAGGCCATGCTTGACAAATGTTATTAACTTGTTTGAGGAGGTGACAATGAAATCTGACAGGGGTGAAGAAACAAACATAATCTACTTGGACATCAGGATAGCTTTTTATGCTTGTACACTGAAGACTGGACACAGGGTTAGTAAGTAACCAAAGGGGAAGTTCTAAACTACTTGGAAAGCGGCAGGATTAAGGTCAGAGAAGCAGAAGTAAATGAGCATATCACATATCATGAAGAAATTATCAATGGGGACTCCCTGGGAATCACCAGGAAGTTCACTCTTACCGACTGTCCTTAACGTGCAGTGATCAGTTCAATTTGTAGATAATACGCATGGAATAGGTGAAGAAAAACTAGGAGGGAGGACCATAAATCTGGGAAATGTAAAGGCCGGTAGGCAGTTTGTGAGAGCATCCAGACATAGTCAGATTTAGAATAAATCTTGTAATGAGCAACTTTTTCAAAAAACAAGCTACTTTAAAATAAACCTGGCCATGTAAGGGCAATTTCACTTTTTTTATAAAAAAAAAAGCACAGAGCAAAACATGGATTAGTAGCAAAAGGTTCTTATCATTTGGTGTGTTACCTATCAAAAAAGACTGTGCAAACGCAAGGTTGACCTTGAACGTGGTGGACTCTCCTTCATTGGAGGTTTTTAAATTCAGGTGGGATAGCCACCTGTCAGGAATTCTTTAGCTGTGATCCCTGCATTTCAGAGAGTTGGACTAGATGGCTTTGTAGGTCTCTTCCAACTCTACAGTACTATGATTCTATGAAATCATCCACAGCCATGATGTAATGTCTGCTTTCAGTGTTGTTAGAGTCATTATAATACAGTAGGAAGTGCTATGCAAGGGACATTGTTCTGGTATGATGGGGGCAAGACAGTGGCTAGTATAGAGTATGGTTCTTCCCCCTTCCTCTGGACCTTTTCCCCCATGGGAACTATATTGTTAAGCCTTGATCCCATTGCATTGTGTAGGATATGGAAGCAAAGGTGGAGGGTTCAAGAAGGATACTGACAAGCTGGAACGTGTCCAGAAGAGGGCAACCAAAATAGTCAAAGGCCTGGAAACGATGCCTTATGAGGAAAGGCTTAGGGAGCTGGGTATGTTTAGCCTGGAGAAGAGAAGGTTAAGGGGTGATATGATAGCCATGTTCAAATATATAAAAGGATGTCATATAGAGGAGGGAGGGAGGTTGTTTTCTGCTGCTCCAGAGAAGCGGACACGGAGCAATGGATTCAAACTACAATAAAGAAGATTCAACCTAAACATTAGGAAGAACTTCCTGACAGTAAGAGCTGTTCGGCAATGGAATTTGCTACCAAGGAGTGTGGTGGAGTCTCCTTCTTTGGAGGTCTTTAAGCAGAGGCTTGACAGCTATCTGTCAGGAATGCTTTGATGGTGTTTCCTGCTTGGCAGGGGGTTGGACTGGATGGCCCTTGTGGTCTCTTCCAACTCTATGATTCTATGATTCTAGGGTGTTTTAGAATCCCTAATTCAAGGATTAAGGGACTCATTAGCAGGGCTGTCTTTACCCAGGGGTGCAAGGGGTGCATGGCACCCGGTCGTCAACTTCTGTGGGGTACCTGCCGCTGAAGCCGTCTAAGCTCCTAACTATCTACCTGTTATGAAATAATAAATAATTCTGATCAAGCTAGAAAGACAAAATACATATATGCCTAGGTATTACTGAAATGTATACCTACTGTTTCACAAAAGGAATTTTGACTTTGTGCACTCATTTACCAACGCCGTGCGGCGCTTGTCATTCACTTGGGGGCGCTGGGTAGATCTTTGCACCCCAGCGGCGCATATGCTAAAGACTCCCCTGGTCACTAGCTCTCCCCATAAATACTTGAGGTAGTCTTGGGGCTCTGGAGTTTTTCTAAAGGCTGTTGTCTTTAGCTCCTCCTCCACATACTTGGTGTGCAAGTGACGTCTGGCTTGTGCATATTTTTGGGAGGATCAGGCCCTTGGAGTGCAGAGACTAATTCCAGCTTGTCAGTATCCTTCTTGAACTGCGGTGCCCAGAACTGGACACAGTACTCCAGGTGAGGTCTGACCAGAGCAGAATACCAGTTGCCCAGGAACATGAACAGAAGAGAGTTCCTGTGTTCTTGTCCTGCTTATATAGGCTTCTCATTGGCATCTGGTTGGCCACTTGAGAGCAAGATGCCGCACTCAATACCTTTGGTCTGATCCAGCAGGGCTGTTCCTATGTTCAGGTAATCACTTGCTTAGCTGGCCATATGTTGCCATGTACTGAGAAGGATGTGACATTCCTCTGCTTCCCTGAATTTCTGATAAAGTACAGCTGCGTGGTCATATTCTCTTTACTACTTGACAGAGTGCTGCAGATGACTTGGCTTACCAGGTGGTTTGCAGCACCAAGTTACCATTTGGTTTGCATTCATCCAGAGTTGGCGACTGTAGGGAACTGCTGGCTTTTTGATGGCCAACCCTGAACCCTGGTGGATCCAGATGTCAGGAGGAAACTTGAAAGAGCATAACACTCTATTTGTACCCTGAACTAATGTAAATTATCTGGGAAAGCATCCAAAACTGGTTACTTTTATGGGTTAGCCAGACTACTGATCTGATAACATAAGGCAGTTCCTATGAATTCTAACCCCAGATGGCCAAGGCAACGTTGCTGAATCTTAAAATAATTTCTTCCCCAGGACCAATGTTGATATTGCCACTTCCATTGTGAGATCCTAAATTTTATTATTAGATAAAAAAGGCATGGGCTAAACATAATAACATGTAAAGTCTGAGTTTATATCTATACATCTACTAATGTGGTTAAAAAGAAGCCTTTGGCAACAGTGAAACATTTTTGTTGGTTAATATGTGTCATGTGAAATAGCTCAAGCCTAATTACCATGCGGAATTAGGCAGAAAATAGTATCTTTTTATCAGAGAATGGAAACTAATGCTTGTGTTGGAACAAAACAGGAATACAAGATAAGGCAAACTGTTATAATGTGGTGCATTGTACATTTACTCATTTAAATGCAATCTCCTCTTAACAAAGTGAATATTTTAAAAGCTACCTTTGTCTTTGGATGCAGGAAAAGAGACAAGGAAATTAATATTTTCATAATATATATGTCATCTTATATTTCATGCCTGAATCATTTGAAAATGCAGATTAATTTGCAAACAGTTTAGAGAGCTGAACTATTGAATTGGGTCCTCTAAGATTTAGGATTTGTCATCTCTTAAAATTGACACCCAGTGAGAGCTTGTCAATTACAAAGGAGTGAAATGAAGTGAAAATAAGTCTCATCTTCATCTTCTCGTTTTATGCTTGGCTGGTTATGGAGAGACATCATTTACAAGCTGAGAATAATTACTTGCAAAGTTATGTTTTACCCTAAACCCAAATTATTTATTATTTTATTCCACTGTGATGAGGCAGTCATCGTAATTTAATAATAATCTTATCGTCCAAATTACTCTACAAGGAATCATTTGGCCATCCAAACTGTGGTTTTAGGAGTTTTAGAAAACGTTTTTGTGTGGTTTTTTTATTTTTAGTATCAGTCAGGGAGTATATCCTTTCCTGTAAAGAACCAGCTTCTTTTATGATGAGTTATTTAGATTTAGACTTTATAAATATGTAGCAGCATATAATTTAGCAAATATATTAAAGTATGAATATGCTATAGAGGGAAATAACACAACAAAACCTCTACCTGTTTACATAAATACATATCATTTTTGTGTGCTACATTAGCAATATTCCTGTTTGTTTATGCCGTTTTGCTAATAGTGATCATTTTATAGCCTGGGCACAATTTAGCAAATGCATTTGTTAGGCAGTCATTATTCATTGCAAAGGGCATGTGCAGCAATTCTGTGCATTTTCCTTTGGAATTAATGAAATGCACCAGCAATGCCTGCTAGATTGCAACCATGTAATTTCCTATGCTCCTGCTATTGCAATATAGGCATAATATCGCCAGCACCTCTATCTAAACGTTTGTGCTTTGATCGTAAACAGGTTTCTGTGCACTGGTTGGCTTTGTGGATGCAGTCAATGTCAGCAAAATGCTTGTGTATGGGGGAAATATAAGACATTTCAGTGGCATTAATAATGTCGTTACACAAATCTGTGTTGCAACTCCAACCATCTGGCAGCATCATGCCACTATAAACAGCTATGACTTCCCCGAGAGAATCCTGGGAACTGTAGTTTGTTACTAATGCTGGGGTTTGGTAGGAGGCCCCTATTCCTCTCATCAATGTGCAATTCTCAGAGTGGTTTAACAGTCAACCTCTCTTTCCAGGATTAGACAAATTCATGAAATATAAGGCTAGGGAATACAAGGTCAGGGACAGTGTGCTTCTGACTACCAGTTGCTGGAAACCACAGGGAAGGGAAGTGCTGTTGTGCTTGCTTCCTGCTTGTGATCTTTCCATGGGCATCTGTTTGGCCACGGTAAGATTGAGAAGATGGACTCGATGGGCCACTGTCTTGATCCAGCATCTTGTTTCTTAATCCAAACAGGGCAAATGCAAAAGGAGAGGGCAAGCCTGATAAAGGAGCCAAGGTTCTTTTGACAGACAAAGGGGATGCTAACTGGAATCAGTGAGCAAAGAACAGAGGAATCTATGGTGGTCCTGGAAAGGCTTTTGTTTTATGGAAGCCCTTGGTCTAAAACACACTTACGGTACTTGGAATAAGACGTGCTGAGAGCAGCAGGATGCACTGACCAAGAAAAGCCTCCAATCCAATTAGGAGCTACATGTGCTTGGAAATAGACTTCGGCATTTTCTGCGGCAACCCTCAAACTGTGGAATTCCCTCCCCAGAGGCCTGTATCTGGTACCTTCATTGTATAGCTTTCATTGTATGCTGAAGATGCACCTCTTTACCTGAGATATATGATTTTAGTACACCCCCTATTCTTTTGATTTTGAATGGTGAACTGATTTTTACTCTGCATTTTTTCATTCTTGTAAATGTCCTGGGACCTTACGGCAAAGGGCAAGTAACAACAACAACAACAACTACTACTACTACTACTACTACTACTACTATTATTATTATTATTTACCCACCATAACTGGATAGGAAATCACCCACACAAATGTGTGCTACAGGCATGATCTCTAATCTGATAGGGCAGTGCTTGCTAGCCTTGAAATTCCAGCAATCTTGGTTCAATAAGGAGAACAAAGGATGGATTCACTCCTATCTTCCCTATCTTTCCCATTTAAAAATAAAATAAAATGTGGGATTCCAGATTTGAAGGGTGTGTGTGTGTGTGTGTGTGTGTGTGTGTGAAATGGCCATACTTAAGCAGGATAACAGTTATATGGGAATCGGTGCACATGAGTGCTCAAATTATATAATAAATAATAGCTCTTGCAAAAGCTCCCTTAGCTACTGTTTTTAGAAAGCAATGGGTACCATGCTTTGGCCCAAATAAGGGTGGGACAAATGAGGAGGTGGGGTTTGTGGATTTAAGTAAAGGCCCCCATGCCTCCCTCCCACAAACAATTTGAGCACTGTCATCCTTGGTCAGGTATGCTCTCTGTATGCTCTCTGCTGGTCTAGGGCAAAAGAATGTCGAAGCAGAGCATTATTCGCCTTAGCATATATTTTGGTTTTGCAATTCAGCTGTGCTTTCCTTTATAGCAAAGGAATCATTTCCTTTGCTACAAAGGAAAGGATGCTTTGATCACATAAAAGCTTGTTACATATTATGGAATGATTCCTCTTTGCTATTAGGTATGTATGAAAAATGCCATTTCATTTTTAGAAAGTTCCCTTCCCACCTACAATGCCTGTAAAAGAGAGAGCACATTCCAGCACTGTGCACATAAACATCTGATCTAAATATCCATCTACAAACGTTTTGTTAATCTGGTGATCTCTTGCTCTCATTTTTAAAAAATCCTTCCGTAGCACCTTAAACTTAGTTTAAAACTTAGTTGGTCTCTAAGGTGCTACTGGAAGGAATTTTTTTATTTTGTTTCGACTACAGCAGACCAACATATGATGACTGCAAGAAATGTGAGACAATGTGGCAACAATTGAAAGCACTGCAAGGAACTCAGAAGGGTATGCATTAGGGGTGAGGCATCCCAAGCCCACAAACTTCTGGGTCTCTCTAGTCAGACTTTGGGATTCTTCCCAGGCCACACACCTTCTCCAGGTCACACCCTCATTGGCCTTGCTTTGTCCCTGCCTTGGATGCTTTTTCCTCCCTGACATGTATCCTTTAACTGTGATATTGCCTCTTCCTTGGATGGAAGAGGATGTGTATGTGTGTTGCTAATAATAATAATAATAATAATAATAATAATAATAATAATAATAATTCCTGGCCAGTGTCTTTGCTCTCTCATGGTGCACAAGTTGAGGCTGGAAACACAACTTTCTGTTTCCTTGGTTCTGGAGCATGAGGGAATGAACAGAAGACATTGCTCGTTCTTAAACCAAAGGGAATTTGAACCTAGCATTTCCATTTGTTTTTGTTTATAAAGGAAATGGACTGAATTACAGTCCCCACACCAACCTTCACCCAAGTATAATAATTTAATAATTATTATTATTTATACCCCGCCCATCTGGCTGGGTTTCCCCAGCCACTCTGGGCGGCTTCCAACAGAAAAATAAAACACAGTAATCTATTAAACATTAAAAGCCTCCCTGAACAGGGCTGCCTTCAGATGTCTTCTAAAAGTCTGGTAGTTGTTTTCCTCTTTGACATCTGTTGGGAGGGCGTTCCACAGGGCAGGCGCCACCACCGAGAAGGCCCTCTGCCTAGTACCCTGCAACTTGGCTTCTCGCAACGAGGGAACCGCCAGAAGGCCCTCGATACTGGACCTCAGTGTCCGGGCAGAATGATGGAGGTGGAGACGCTCCTTCAGGTATACTGAACCGAGGCCATTTAGGGCTTTAAAAGTCAGCACCGACACTTTGAATTGTGCTCAGAAACGTACTGGGAGCCAATGTAGATATTTCAAGACCGGTGTTATGTGGTCTTGGCGACTGCTCCCAGTCACCAGTCTAGCTGCCGCATTCTGATGTTTGCAGGACTGGAATGTCAGGCCCTCTGAGTGCCCCTATTTTCAGGGACAGTCCCAGATTTATAAAAGCCACCCTGGTTCCTGATTTGATCCCAGAATGCCCCACCTTTCCTTAGGACGTCCCTGTTTTCACCAGAGAAATGTTGGAGGATATGGAATGTGGAGTACTGTGCAGAGGTTAGAGTTGTAACTGTTGCTCTGCCCAAAGTCACCACAGAAAATGTCAAATGATACACCAGCAGAACATTTCACTTCACTGAGTGCAATTCCATCATCAGGCCACTGCCTCTTGAACACGCTCAATAAAAGCCAACTTGGAGTTCTTCGAATCGAAATGAAACAAAACGAAAAACAAAACAAAACAAAATGAAACGAAACGAAAAACAAAACAAAACAAAACACCTTTCTAGAGCTAGTCTAAATGATAGCAAGGAGAAGGCTGATCCTATCTCCTGTTTGCAGGGAATTGCATGGGAGTGGGGCCACCTTGAAGAAGACTCTGTTCTTCATGACTGTCAGCCTAGCCTTTCCCCCTGACAGGCATGCAAGAAGGAGCTTTATCAATGACCTTAAAACTCTGGCAGGTTTGCATGGGCACAGGTGGTCCTCCAGATAACTTGGTCCCAAACCATTAAGGGCTTTAAAGGTCATGACCAGCACTTTGAACTGGGTGTGGAAGCAAAGAAGCAGCCAGTGCAGCTGACACAGAATTGGTGTAATAACGTCCAAGTGTTTAACTCCTGTCAACACTTGGGCTGCTGCATTCCACACCAGCCAATGCCCCTGGAGCTTCAAAGGGAGCTCGACCTGTTAAGTTGCTTAACAAATATGTTAGACGTCTCCAATAAGGCTGCAAGAGCTTCATTTAATATCTGCGCTCATAAAGATTTAATCCCCATCACCAAACAACACAAAGGTGAGATGAAATGAAGCAAAAACAATGCTGCCAATCAATGGAGGGGGGGCGTCATGCAGGAAACTCTTCTTGACCATCCTTTCTACTTGGTAAGATAACTTTATCTCAAATTCAATGCCACTGCCACCACCAGCCACCTCAAAATGAGGGGTGTGTGTGTTTTTCCTGGAAACTCTTTCAAAGAAAGCCCAGCTGTCAACGAGCTGACAAGAACAGAGGTGGCTGTGGTGAAAAACAAAATGTCCAAACAGATGAAATTAACAAAGCAAGAATGAAACTAACATGCCGTGTGGCAAGGTGAAGAGCCCACAGGTTAATTGTCAGTTCACTACAAACTGACCCAAGGAACGCTTAAAGACAGGAAGGAATTTGAAAAGAGTCCACGTGTTGTCTAAACAATGAGAACAGGGAACAGACATCTAGAGAAATTAAATTGCAACCAGAAATGAAGTGCTTTGAAGTCCAACAGATTTCAAATGAGAACAGTCCAAGCCTGTGTTGAGTCTCATGGAAATGAAAGGGATTTATCCCAACTCAATCACTAAGGTCATCTGTAGGAATGACTTTGGTTGTTCCTCAATTTGGTGAGACTCAGGGCTTTTTCCAGCCAGAACTTGGTTCCAGCACCTTTCAGGTGAGTGCCATTATAAGAGAACAAGGGAGGAACTCATGGTGAGTTCCAGCATCTCTCTTTTGAGGAAAAAATGGTAAAACTTATCTGAAGCCATGAAACTGAGCTTTCAGGGTGATCAGCCTGGTCTTGTGCAAGACTCTTCCAATCAAGATTCATGAGGCGTCCTCAGTATTAATTTGTTGAAAACTTTTTATGCCCACAAACTTTTGCAGCTAATAAAAGAAAAAGAAACATATTCTGTTACCGTTACCTGGTATTTCTATACACTACTTTGATCTTTTTTAAAATAATAATAATAATGAAATTGTGGTATAGAAATATTTTTTCAAAATAAATAAATAGATAAAATTTTAAGTGCTCAGTTTTGGGTTGACTTTTGCCCCAAGTAACATAGGAATACCATTTCCTCACAGGGACTATATCCTCAGACTGACAAGAGCTGAAACATACATGACAAAAAAGCTGAGTTTAGTTGAGAAAATACTGTATCCAATGTAGTGCTAAGGCTGAGGATTTTCCTTGCACAATGGATACTTCTCTCCTTCCCTTCCCTTCTCCTCCCCTCCTTCACGCCTCCTAAATAAAGATGGAAAGCAGATTTGGGGATTGCACAGGGCATGTGTTGGGTGAGGAGAGGTGGGAATTGTGCGAGCTGTAATCCTTGTGCTGACTTCTACTAGCAGGATGGGTTAGCTGAATATAGCCTAGTGATTTTAATAATGGCTTCTTATATGAAATGCATTTATATGAAATGCATTTAATTTTAGAAATATAACAAAAAGAAAAAGGTGGGTGGGTGGGTTGCTGAAGCATGCTCTGTGATTCAGACAGGTGGCCATTGGCATTAACTTAACAGCAACTTTTCCATGGTTATTCACCATATGGCAGGACATGCAAGAAGGAGTAACCGAGGGGATTTTAGTTTCTCACCTTGTGATGACAACTTACTGTAAAATGTATCCGTTCCATTCAGTGTGGAACATTGGGCCTAGTTGTGATATGTGATGATATGATTTGGGGTTCAAATGTGAGCATCATTTCAGACTGTTTGGACTGAAGCAAGTTCTTAACCGTGCAGTTTTCTGTATGTTTACTTAGAAGAGAGTCCCCTTTCTGTCCAGGGTGGGGGGAATTTAGTTTATGATTGCACCCTTAAGCACCATAGCCCATTCTCAAGACAAGGACTGATATTTCAGTGATGCTATCAGCAATCTGCTAGTATTTATTTTATTTTATTTTTTGTACTAAAGGTGCTGTTTGAAGTGTGTGCACATTTGGGATCTCGTGTTATGCCCAGAAGTGAAATGAGGTGACAAAGACATTCAGGATTCAGTATACAGCAAATAACCACTGACAAACCTCATTGCTTTGATGGCTTCTCAGCTTTGGAAGTGAGACTATATTTTCATCTATCTGTTTTAATGCCAGTGGTGGCACATCCTACAGATGAGGCAGAATTCTACAACAAGATTTCGTTTGGCTTAGAAGAGTGTGCAAACCATGTGGCAGTAGAAGAAAAAGTATATGACGCAAACAAATCAATGCTCATGTAAACAGGGATGGAGTGCTGTAGAAGCTTGCAGGGGAAGAATTCATGCAGTTCTCTTGAGAGGTTTAATTGTTTTTAATGAAAGTATGTTCTTTCTTGCATGGGACCCAAGCTGGGGAGCCTGGGGTTCCCAGGTAATCTCCCATTCAGACCAGGCATCCCCAAACTGTGGCCCTCCAGATGTTTTGGCCTACAACTCCCATGATCCCTAGCTAACAGGACCAGTGGTCAGGGATGATGGGAATTGTAGTCAAAAACATCTGGAGGGCCGAAGTCTGGGGATGCCTGATCTAGAGCTACTAATTGTTCCTGATTTTATTTCCCTGAAAGAGTACTATGTGAGGGTTAAATACATGTCCTCTGAAGCAGAAACTGTGGATTTGTGTGGTGCATCGATGAGCATAGTGTCTAAATGTTCAAAAGTGGGATAGAGTAGTCATGTGTATCAGTCCTAACTCATAGTACTTTGTGTTCAGATACACCAGTATTGAGTTTCAGCTTTACTTCTACAGATCTGTGATGGTGTGTAGGCCATTTCAAGAAGTAACATCTGCATGGAAGAATAATCTGTGGATGTGGTTGTTCCATATGTCCAGTTCTATCTTCCTGGGTGTTGGGCATTTGTATGGAAGAAACAACTCATTGCCCCGTTTATTGTGTGTTGATTTTCCAATCTGAAGCTCCCTAGAAGGACCTCACAGAATGAACTCTGATGATGTTGCTGAGTGCACGAAAAGGTGTTGAGATAAGGTCCAGTATTTGGAGATGTCTAAGCAGATGGCGAAGCTCATTATTGCATGTGCCAAGCAGGGATGGCTTCTTCTGAATTTTGTACTTAATACTTTGCTGTGCATATGAATGTTGTGCATTTAGATTTTCTCTCTGGCTCTCTTTCTCTACGTTCAATTTCAAAACTCCAGATAAAAGCTTCTCAAGTGCTTATACCTTCATGCAAGCATTATTGACTTCTTGATTGAAAAGCAAGTCTTTTCTGTTTATGAACATTTTTGTGTAATGCAACCTGGCATTTCTCATCACTATTCCCGGCAGTCTTCTCTTATAAAACTTAATGGATGTCAAAAATGAGTCAAATGAATCAAGTATGAAAAATAAACAGACCAAAGGAAGAACCTGTGTATGTTAACAAATGTTACACACACCCCAAAAAAGAAGAGGAAGGGGGTCTCTGTAAATTAAAAACTCCAGGTAGGGAGAAGCACCTCCTTAAAATATATGCAAGCTGTTATCAGGGAAGTTTTGCTACTTGCTGAGAGAGTAGTTTGTATATTGTGTGGTTTTCCCAAATAGTTTTTGGTTTATGAAGGGGCTGAGATGTGGGAAGAGGGGGGGATCTTTCCTTTCCACTGATTTAGGCAGATTAACTGGCCTAATTGGGCCTAAGCTGCTGTGAAGAGAGAAAGAAAAAGGTGAAAGCACAGGCTCTCCAAGTCCTCAAGTCACATCCTCCTGGTTGACTGGTCTGCTTAGCCAAGCTGAAACTGGTCTTATTGTCATGTTGGGTGCATTAATTGGAGTGCAGACTAATTTGCAAGAATGCTTTAGTGCCCTTTAAAAGGTGATTTAAAATTCAAAGTGATGGAAATTGTATAAAAGCATGCTGATCTGATCATTACCCAGAATTCAGCTTGACATTTCTTCTGTTTATCTGTTTTTATTATTTAGGTTTTAAGTACACCATGGAAGACTTGCACAATTCTGCAACAATACACTAGGTTCCCTGGAATGCCTGATAATGCCTCATTTAAAAATAATACAGAGTGCAGGGATTTCTACTTCTGGTTAAACAAATGAATATATTTTATTGGTGGTATAATCAGAGAAGCTATTTTCTTATATTTCATTTTCATTTTATTTCATGGCAGTAAGGAAGGATAAGCTTATTAGGATACCAGATGGAGCAATAGCACAAATGTTCTAATAAAACAGACTTAAATACAGTGATAATGGTGAACCTGACATACAGTTTCCATTAGAAAGGATGTAAATTTATTGTTTAATGCATTTGGATTGTAAGCTCCTCGAGCACGGAAAAAGGATTTGCTTCATAACTTGCTTTGGATAGCAGGTCACTTCGCCTTGGACAGCTCCAGAGAAGCCCTTTTCTGCCTTGGGTCCAAAGCAGAATTGATGTAGGACTAACATAATATGGTCTGAAAAGTGCAAACCAGAAAGCATTCTGGCTGCTGGATTTGACAGTTTATGAAGGCTCTTCAAAAGTATACCCACATATGGGGTGTTGAATGGCCTATTATTATTATTATTATTATTAATTTATACCCCAACGATCTGGCTGGGTTTCCCCAGCCACTCTGGGCGGCTTCCAACAGAATATTAAAAATATGACAAAACACAAAACATTAAAAACCTCCCTAAACAGAGCTACCTTCAGATGTCTTCTAAAAGTCAGATAGTTGTTTATTTCCTTGACATCTGATGGGAGGGCGTTCCACAGGGCGGGTGCCACTACCGAGAAGGCCCTCTGCCTGGTTCCCTATAACCTTGCTTCTCGCACAGTTCTAGTTACAGGTAGGTAGCCGTGTTGGTCTGAGTCGAAGCAAAATAAAAAAATTCCTTCAGTAGCACCTTAAAGACCAACTAAGTTTATATTTTGGTATGAGCTTTCGTGTGCATGCACACTTCTTCAGATACACTAGAAACAGAAGTGTGAACCTAACTATGAACCAATCTATGCAAGAAATACATTTTTTGGACACTACTATAAAAATACAGGATGGACGTATAGACACCACCTTATACAGAAAACCAACTGACCGACAAACATATCTACATGCTTCTAGCTACCATCCCAAACATACCAAACAATCCATCGTATACAGCCAGGCCCTACGCTACAACCGTATCTGTTCCAACTCTACAGACAGAGAATCTCACCTAAGAGATCTACAGCAAACCTTTTTAGAACTAAAATATCCACCTGATGAAGTTAAACAACAGATCAACAGAGCCAGACTGATACCTAGGGAGAACCTGCTGCAAGACAGACCCAAAAAAGAAAATAACAGAACACCACTAGTCATCACATACAGCTCCCAAGTTAAAACAGTACAACGCATCATCAGAGATCTACAGCCTCTCCTGGACAATGACAGCTCCCTTTCTCAAGCTCTGGGAGGAAGACCTTTCATTGCCTACAGACAGCCACCCAATCTTAAACAACTCCTCACCCACAATAATACAACCACCAGACTTAACATGGACACTGGTACCAGAGCCTGCAATAAACCCAGATGCCAACTTTGCTGCCACATACACCCGGACAACATCATTACTGGCCCCAACAACATCCAACACACCATCTCAGGACTATTTAATTGCTCATCTTCTAACATTGTGTATGCCATCAAATGCCAACGGTGCCCTTCAGCTCTCTATATTGGACAAACAGGCCAAACCCTACGCCAAAGGATAAATGGACATAAATCTGACATCAGGAACCATAAGACTGAAAAACCAGTAGGAGAACACTTCAATCTCCCAGGACATTCTATACAAGATCTCAAAGCAGCTGTTTTATTACAGAGAAATTTCAGGAACAGACTGGAAAGGGAAGTTGCTGAATTGGAAATCATTACCAAGCTTAAAACCATGGAAGCACCTGGGATGAATAGAGATATTGGATTCTTATCTCATTATGCATGATCAAGCTTTCTTTAGCACCTCAGCCCAGGACTAATTGCAGCCATCAGCAGCCATTAACACCCATCTACAGGTTTACCACTCCCATCAGCCCATCTCCCATTCCCACCCACCCCCACCACCCTCTGTATATATATAGGGTCTGACACTTCTGTTTCTAGTGTATCTGAAGAAGTGTGCATGCACACGAAAGCTCATGCCAAAATATAAACTTAGTTGGTCTTTAAGGTGCTACTGAAGGAATTTTTTTATCTTGCTTCTCGCAGTGAGGGAACTGCCAGAAGGCCCTCGGTGCTGGACCTCAGTGTCCAGGCTGAACGATGGGGGTGGAGATGCTCCTTCAGGAATACTGGGCCGAGGCCGTTTAGGGCTTTAAAGGTCAGCACCAACACTTTGAATTGTGCTCGGAAACGTACTGGGAGCCAATGTAGGTCTTTCAGGACCGGTGTTATGTGGTTTTGGTGGCTACTCCCAGTCACCAGTCTAGCTGCCGCATTCTGGATTAGTTGCAGTTTGGGGGTCACCTTCAAAGTTAGCCCCACGTAGAGTGCATTGCAGTAGTGGATCTACCAGCAAAGATGCTAAATATATGGTACAGTAAGCCAGTTACTGTGTTAGACAAATTGGACACTAGCTGATGATATCACCACTGCCCAGAGGAGCAGGGAAGGCCTACCCCGTTTACCCATCTTCTCAAGGAAGCACCTCCAGCTAATACCTTCTGCGGCAACCAGTCCCCTGAACTCTCTAAAAATACTGAGCAGACTTGGCAAGAGCCATAAATAAAGAGACTGGTCTGACCATATTAGCAGACTCTTTTTCTATGTACCCACATCTTACAGATGTAAAGCCGCAAGCTTGGAAGGGACTCCAAAGATGGCGGCCAGACGCACCACTCCGTTTCTGTAACAATGCTTCCACATCACAGGTAAAACATCGTTGTCAAAATGTCAGGGAGATGGGGAAATCCTCAGAGCCCCAAACCAACCTCTTACTTTGGAGAAGGTATGGTGAGTCCCTTACTCCTGACTAGAAGGTGTGTGGGGGGGGTGCTCTGATAATCACAAACATGTGATTTCCCTACACGTTCTTCGCCTTTCCCAACTTTCTTCTTAGGACTCCCCTCATAAGTTTTGGCTCGCCACTGGGTATTTAGACCCGGAGAGACCCCAGCCCAGGCTGCCTTGGATTGGCAGCTTTCTTTTCATCTTGTTCTTCATTTTGGGAAAGGCTTCCAAGCGTCGGTTCTTCTTCACTTCCCTCATTGAACACTGGCCGCTGGTGATATGAAAACAAACATTTTTATATTATTAGTTACAGGTAGGTAGCAGTGTTGGTCTGACGTAGTTGAAACAAGAAATAAATAAAATTCCTTCCAGTGGCACCTTAGAGACCAGCTAAGTTTGTCATAGGTATGAGCTTTCGTGTGTAGGCACACTTCTTCAGATACACTGAAACAGAAGTCACCAGACCCTTATCTATAGTCAAAGGGTGGGGGTGGGGGTATTACTCAGAAGGGTGGTGGGAATAGGTGATTGGCTGATAGGAGTGGTAAACCTGTTGACGACTGTTCACGGCTGCAATTGGTCTTGCAGGAAAAAGCAAGGGGTGAGATGGCTGAAGAAAGCTTTATCATGTATAATGAGATAAGAATCCAATGTCCTTATTCAGACCAGGTCTCTACATGGTTTTATGCTTGGTAATGAGTTGCAATTCAGCAACTTCTCTTTCCAGTCTGCTTCTGAAATTTTTCTGTAATAAGACAGCTACTTTGAGATCTTGTATAGAATGTCCTAGGAGATTGAAGATTATATTATTATTACTGTATATGTCCTTTTCTATATTTCTGTTGCACACTACTTTTGAAACATTTTTGGTAAAGTGATTTATAAATCCTTTTAAAAAATCAAATAAAATTGGTGTGGTGTATTGTTGACGCTAAGTCACTGTTGTAGCCTCTGCACTATTTGCAGCTTTCTTGACATTATTCCTATTAATCTATAGCTGGCAACTGTCTGTATTATGGCATGTTTTTTAAAAAAAACGTTTACCATGGCAACCTTGTCTACATAAAACATATTTAATTTGTGTGGAAAAACAACAGTGATGTATGATTCCACCCCTCCCTCCACACTGTTTGTCTCTTACCGTTGCGTGGCAAGGTCCCAAACCCTCCCGAGATGAAGCAAAAGGGGGTGAGTCCTCGACTGCAGGAGATTTAAATAGCCCAAGCCACGCCCCTAGACTGACCAGATTGGTTGGCCCCAATGGATGATGCAATAAGGGATGGACTCCAATGGCACCGGTACTATCCCACCCCGTGCGTGTGCGTCGGGGTTGTGCGCAGCCCGCAACGTCATCTCCCCTGGAATGGGAAATGGCTTTTACCATATTGTTTTTCCTAATTTTATATTATCTTTAATTATTATATTTTTAGCCCTTTTTATTTTTACTGATTGTAAAGCAAGTATGTCTCATTGTGTCTAATGTATTTTTATGTGTATATGAGCTTAAAGCTGAAATCTATCTATCTATCTATACGATTTCTTTTTTAACATACAACTTGCATGCACGGACAGGTAAATTTGTCAGTTTCTGTTTCTAATTTTTCCGATCTTAAGTTCACACCAGTTCACATTATTTATTTATTTTTTAAATTGTCCTCATGGAAATTCGTTAGCATTTTAGCACAATTTCCCCTCAATATACAGGCAATGACCAATTTATGCACTTCCAATTGACATGTGACTATGCACTCACACATTGCAACAACCCAGAAGTGGGTGGGAAAGGGGGCAGTACATGAGGTGGAATGGGGCCGGGGCGGAGCAGGATGACCTGGAACACAACCCCCAGGCAAATCAGGGCTGAAGAAAAAGCCCTGCCTGTACCCATTTTCTATGCAGTTTTGCGGAATATGCACATTTCTCCAAAGCAATTTCTGTGTGTGTGTGTGTGTGTGAATGGGTGCTGCATGCAGGTTTTGCACAGGCACCTGTTTGGCCACTGTGAGAAGAGAGTGTTGGACTAGGTGGCTCATTTGCCTGATACAGCTCTTCTTTTGTTCCTAAGGCCAGAAAAGACTTGTCCCTGTGACCTTGGAGAAATAGACATAGTAGATATGGCACCTTCATTGGCTTCACAACTCCCATGAACCTAACTTGTCTCCTCTCTATTTTTCTCTCTTCTTTACAAGAGGAAAGGTAGGAAGGAGAGAAACATCATTTTTTAAAATTTATTTATTTAAAAACCTATTTAAATTGATGTGAAATGTTACCAGGTGCTAGCGTAAAGAACTCAAATACACACCAGCAACAATATTAACCCAACAGATTGACATATTTTACTGATACAGTCATATTTTACATAAATCCATAGCCACTGTATCAGTGATGGAATGAATTATCTCTACACGTTCCTTGCTGAACAAAAAACAACCCACAACACAACACTTTTGCAAATGTTTGACATATTTTGTGGGGCAGAACCACGTGTGTCTTGTCAAGTGACATAACTCTGCAAGACAAATGCCATATGCCAAAAATTAGAAAGCTCTGTGTTCATCTCCAAGGGATGTGCCTTCTACATTAGCATTTATAAAGCACTAGATTTATCTTTCTGCCTTTATGCAATAAAAAGTATGCAAAGCGAGTGAAACAAGACAACATCAGCAAGATGGTCTGGCTCTTGATGTGTCATTTTTATTCAAAAGTCCAAAATGTTAGCATTCTGTCAGAATACTGCAAACAAACAAACACAAGCAAAAGAAAGCCTGTTCAAATCAGCATCGTTTACCTGCACACCTTTAGAAAGGTGCATAGATAGGGTCCCATCATTTAACGTGTGAGGAGGGCTGCCAACTTCATAATTTAAAGAACCGTGGGGTGAAAAGGAATTGGTCTCAAAAGCTATATGCTCTTTGGTGTGTGTTCTCCAAACCCATCATCCCCCGAGAACTGATCTCAGGACAAATTGACTACAATATTAAAATCTGCATTTCAGAGTGAATGAATGGTCTACCTTTTCTTGTGTGGAAAAGGATTGGCTGGAAATGAAGCCCAGGAGCCATGGTCTCCCTCATCTTCCTCATTACCAGCTGGGGTGCTGGGTTACAAGAATGGTCTGCTGTGGCACCCTCCTTGCAGCTCTGCCATAGGAGGGAAAGGGTGGTCTGGGAGAATAACCTTGAGGTGAAGACCCCTGTGGAGGCACACCTGTGCCAGAGCTACATATTTCATTGTAGGGTGCAAAAGTCTGTCCCTCTACCCCCTCCCCCTAATTGTGAACTCCGAGCTGTAAACCTGCATGCAACCCCAAAGTAAACAGGGGGAAGAATCTACTGATCCCGAAAGATTCCTACAGATTCCCACAGAAAGCTTTTTACAGTTCTTGTTGCTTAGATGCACCTTAACAAGGTGGATTTTTCCTCACTGTTTTAATCAAGTTAAGCCGGTGGTGTTAGAGGAGAAGCTTTCTTTTGGGTACCTGTGCCCAAGTTATCTGGATTCATGGAATCCAGATACACAGATCATATTTGTATTGTATACCATCGTCAGGGATAGGAAAGCTCACAAGGGCTCTTAAGAGACAGCTATAACCATCACTCATAATCTATAATATAGCCAACAAGGAAGGTGGGGGGTGACGGCAGCGGTATCATAGGAAGGCTGAAAAAAGAAGAGAGTTGGTTCACTATTGCTGTTTCTCTTAAAGTAAGTTGGGGACAGGAAGTGGGATGTAGCAACTTCCTTTAAAAGTTACACACACAAATCTCATACTAACTGTAAGGACTCACTGGAAGAACAGTGGAAGGAGAGATCCTGAATCTTAAGCTCCAATACTTTGGCCACCTCATGAGAAGAGAAGACTCCCTGGAAAAGACCCTGGTGTTGGGAAAGATGGAAGGAACAAGGAGAAGGGGACGACAGAGGACGAGATGGTTGGACTGTGTTCTCGCAGCTACCAACATGAGTCTGACCAAACTGCGGGAGGCAGTGCAAGACAGGAGTGCCTGGCGTGCTCTGGTCCATGGGGTCATGAAGAGTTGAACATGACTAAATGACTAAACAACAACAAATTATAACTGTTAACTGCTCAGTAGACTAAGCAGAAAATGTGATGCCCACAATTAAGCAATTGCCACCTTGAAAAGGAGTATTATTGTCAATTACTAAAATACTGTAGGGTGCTGGCTATTAGCGGTGTGCTAACATTTCCCCTGGACATGGCTGTTCTAACCCAGCCTTCATTTCAGCGGAGGGCAGATGCTTAGGTGCTTTCCTCGGATCATCAAGGTGATACAAGAAAGATGAAGCAGCCATTAGAATTTAATCAAGGTAATTTCAAATGATTTTTTGTATTTCTAGGCCTTTTAAATATTAAGGTTTGTTTTTACTACAAGAAGCAATTTAACAATGTCTTTCTCCAGTATTCGAGACAGGAGCAGATTATTAATTAAAATAAATTATTCTCACTTTTCGCTTCTGAATTTTGTATTTTGGCCTGAAGTAAAAGGTAAGTTCTGAGCTCCTTGATAATGTATGGAAGCAATTAGGCAGCTTTCTTTTTTTACTATAAGGCTTGCAGATAAGGCTTTTGGTTAAATATATAACAGAAAGATATATACACAATATACACACGGAGCTGAGATGAAAATGACTAAATCATTGTAATGAGTGCCACAGAAAATGAATGAGAGGGAAAGTCAATATGTTGTTAATGCCTTCTCTTTCAGTCCTATTGGGGTCTAATTAATCTGGTTCAAACTTATGAACTTTCTGTGCTCTGTTTCAAAGTGTGGTGTAGAGCATTGACATACGTCTTACATTGCTTGATGTAGGCAAGTTTCATAGAACTGCATTTCTGGGCCTGGTAGCCGCCTGGCATTTGTAGGCTAAATTAGAAGCGTGGGGAGCAAACAAATGAGGATTTGGGGAAAGTGGTTAACTTTTTTAAAGGTTCTTAGAAGATTTCATCTTCTCTGTTGGTCTTGTTATCTCTAATTCCAGTGTGTGTGTGTGTGTGTGTGTGTGTGTGTGTGTGTGTGTGTGTGGCAGGAGAGACCAGTAGCACCCAGGGGAGCAGCACTGGTGGGGCTTCATGCTATCCCAGGGATGCATAGAAACCTCAACAACTCTGTACAACTCCCCACCTGCAATTCTTTGCCTTCCACTTTCACATGCATGGACGCAGGATAACAAACACATAGAAACTGACAGAAGATGGTGTTACTGTTCTTGTGGCATCAAGCCAGAACCCTTTACCTCCAGTGCCAATGATAAATCAGCTCAGCATAACCAAGTGATGGGAAATTGCTCTGCTAGCCTCATGAAATTCTTACTCCTGGGAACATGCCTTTTCTAGTGGAAAGAAATATGAACTTGGCAAACAGAAATGTTAAATGGTAATGTCATGCTTCCATCACAGTTGCGCGGTTCGTATTAGTGATTATGTTTACACCAGTTAGCCTGAATTTTGCCCTCAGCCCAAACAGTTTAGGCATTTGATCCACATGAATTATTGCTTTAGAGATGGAGACTCTTAAGGCACTCTTGGTTTTGGTACAAAGTGGACCACTTGTTTTTAGCTTTTCACAACCAGCCAGATATCCGCAACCTTACTGTACTGTAGATGAAAGAATGGCTAAAAAATGGATGCTGTAGGATGCTATGGGAAAGGGATATAACACATGTGCAAGTGCTTGGATACCCTGTGACTTTTTCTCCAAGATGGCCATAAATTCTGAGATGCTGCAACCAACTTATAAACCAACTAGTTTGCATATGATGCGATTATGCATTATGAATTATTATTTTTGGGGGGGGGGGATTCAAATCCCCGGAATATCTGGAATCACCTAAAATAACAATTCCAAATACCTACCCATTAATGAGACTTACATATCTTGTTACTATAGAAACAGAAGGGAAGCAAATAGAAGTGGGGTAGTTCCTCATTTCTAAAAATGGCACATATTAATATCATTAGAATAGCAATGATATTACTACTCAATATATATTAGTATAAGTAACACCATGCCCTATGATGAAATATACACGCTGACAAGGTGGAAAGTTAATTATCAGATAGCTTGATGAAACCTAAAGAAAGGTCAGTTAAGAAAATATATAACGAAAGCACTATGGGTTATTAAATTAACACTAAAAATAAAACTACAGTCACTTTCTTGATGTTTACATGGCATAAAGAACTTGTTGTCATGTGGGGAAGGACATTCCCCTGTCTAGCATGTTCATAATACGATGTGTGACATGGGAAGTCCATGCAAGCATCCATAGGCCTGAAATCTGCAACTCATACTTTTCAAAGGTGAAGGGCAAGAAGTCCATATGATTTGACCCTCTGTACCCCTGGATCATCCATGTTCCATGTTGTATTACAAGTGTTATAGAGGAGCAAATGTCTGCTGTTCATCAGAGGGACAGGCCCTTCTGACACTGGAAAAGGAATAAATGTAATACCAGATAATTAGCAGACAGAATAGTCAGACACCATCAGATAATTGGTAGATGAAACAGTCTGGGGGAAATGGTGTATAGATGTAAATGTAACATGTAGAAATAGATGTGTGCGCATCTATCTAATTTCTATTTTACTTCCTTTGCGCTAATTATGTCAACTGCAACATAGAGTAGAGTCTTTTCCAACTCTATAGTTCTATGATTCTATAAGAGAAAAACAGAAAATAAGTTGATTTGGTAAAAAAAATAAAAATACAGGTTGGAAGGTCATATCTTATAAATCAGAATACGATAGAATGTTATTTATTCTCAACTAGGAAATTAAGCTACTATTTTGAGAATTTGCCATTTTTTCTACGGCGCATCATCACTATTTAAAGCAGCGACACTTAAGGAATTTGAATGTTGTGAGTTTGGAATGTACAGATTAGAACTGAGCAATTTTGCACTTCTCAAATGTTGCAACACAGTTCTTGGCAAATATAAATGTATCCAAAAATGCATTTAAATGTGAATTTTGCAAAAACAACAACAACACCAAAACATAGCTGTCAAGTTCTCCTTTTTAAAAGGGAAATTCCCTTATGCTGAATAGGCTTCCTCGTGAGAAAAGGGGAAACTTGACAGCTATGCACCAAAAACCAATAGCATATGTACATTGAGATTGTATTAAAAAAATGTAGATTGATGTAGAAATGAATGGAACCTAACTATGGGTAAAAACAACAAGAAAGTCGGACAGATCAGAAGTAGGCTGACTTGTCAATTTCTGATTTAAAATATGAAACTTTGTAACTTGGGTTCTGTGAGCATGACTTGGCTCACACCATTGTAATTACCTAAATCTAGCTAATATTATCATCTAGCTTGCTGAACATAAGGGGTTTTTTGTAGGGACTATTTGACCTCACCTTCCAGGGAGCAATCCAGCCATCTTGAAGGTCGCAGTATGTGGTGTTGGTTTTTTTTGGCTTGTAGATGATCAATCAGGGGAGTGGGTTAAGTGTCCTTGAGGAAAATTTGCATAGAAATATGTTTCTATTATGTGAAAATAATAATATATTACATATAACATTTGTGTAATTGATGAGCTCCAGAGATCAACAGAGAGTGCTTCAATACATTGCACAAGGCATCAGTTGCTCTGTCAGCACATAGTAATACATAAGGGGTATATCCCTGTTCCTCTACCAGTTACCTCCATAGATCAAGGACACATAGAAAGGCATTCTTGGTGACTGTTCCTCTTTTCCCCAGAGTCCACCAAAGTCTGAGACTGTGCTTTCCAGACACACTGTAAGTCAGAGATAAGGAGTTGTGGAGTAGTTCTCCATTTGTGCAACAGGGGTTCCTCTTCTTAACTCCTTCCTTCCTTCGTTCCTTTCTCCTTTGTGACTTCCTGTTTCTCCCACAGATTTGCTCTGGAAGGTGTCTGGACACTTCAGAACAGATTTTGGGGACATGAGGTGGCTGCAAGGGGCAGGGGAATACATTGCACCAATGGTGTCCATTCCACCGGTGGACGTACATTGATGGATTTCATCCACTGCTTTTGTTTTGTTTTGTTTTTAATATTCTTTTTAACTGCACTGAGTATTTGAAAGAGTGGGATTGGCTCAATCCAATCAGTTCATATTTGCTGCAGAAACAAAGCTACTGGTTGCAAGTAAAAACATTTCTACTGAGATGTTTTCTTGAAACTGACGTTCCAGTGCAGCCTGAGCAACAATGCATAGAATTAGTTACAGGTAGGTAGCTGTGTTGGTTCTGACGTAGTCGAAACACAATAAAAAACTCCTTCCAACAGTACCTTAAAGACCAACTTAGTTTTTTATTTTGGTATGAGCTTTCGTGTGCATGCACACTTCTTCAGATACACTGTTGAAAAAGTGTGCATGCACATGAAAGCTCATACCAAAATAAAAAAACTTAGTTGGTCTTTAAGGTGCTGCTGGAAGGAATTTTTTTATTGTGTTTCGAATGCATAGAATGTGTTACATCTCTTTAAGTCAGGGGTGGCTAACCCATAATCCATGGTCATGGGTCCTGCTTACTGGGACTAATGGGAGTTGTACTTCAGCAACAACGGAAGGAAGGCAGGAAGGCAGGAAGGCGGGAAGGAAGGGAAGGGAAGGGAAGGGAAGGGGAGGGAAGGGGAGGGAAGGAAGGAAGGAAGGAAGGAAGGAAGGAAGGAAGGAAGGAAGGAAGGAAGGAACCTTGAGAATGCTATGGTTATGAAAGGTAGTCATTTATATTTGACCATTGTTCTGGAAGCTTTGCAAATGCCATCTTGGTAGTCGAGAATACCCCACAATAATCTGGTAGTTGTGGTAACAGTAAGCTTATACATGTTTATATTCACTTGCTCCGATATAAGCTAATTGGCTTGTTATCATTATCTGTGGGCTTGGGCTGCTGGCTTCTGAGCCCAGAAAGGGGAACTAGCCATATAGGTGGGTATTTTCCACCTATGCAGTGGTGTAGCGTGGGTTGCTGGTGCACAGGGTGGGGCAAGTGTTGTGTCCCCCATGAGGACTGGGCAGCTGAGGTGGGGTGTGTGTGTGTGTGCAGAGCCCACGCAGAGGGTGAATGAAGCCTGCCTCCAACAGGCTCCTCGCCCATTGCCACCATCCACCCACCTGCCCACTAGACCAACCTGCCTGTTGCCAGGGCTCTGTGCCTGTTGTGGGCATCTGATTGCATCTCAAAAATATGTGCCTGGGGCTATGGCCCCCTGTCCCCTCTGCTACACCTCTGCATCTGTGCCCTCATCTGGTCAGGTGAAGTGATGGGAAGTCCTAGACAAAGTGTCATATGCTACCTACAAGCAATCTCCTTGCTGCGGTGTCAACCCGGGTCTACAAAAGCTAGGAGACCTGGCAGACTGCTTTGCTGTAAGTCTACATCCTTCTTTAATAGAGCACTAGAACAGATTACTCTGGTGTTTTTGACATCCTTCTTTGGTATCCCTGCACCCAACCACTCCCGTGAGCCCTCTTTTGGGCCTGCGGTTCAGAACAAGCATACATTACCCGTTTTAACAACCCTCTGTGTTTTCTATGACTTGTAGCGATATTGATCCGTAAGCCAGCTGAAGAATGTGACAGTGTCTCTTTGCTGTAGTGGTTAGCTCACTATTGATGCATTCTTGCAAGATGGCTTATTTCTTCCAGTAATAAGTGTATCTATCGCGCACACATGCTCTGTTACTGAGATGGAGAACAGTCTCAGAGCACTAGCTCTGACCCTGAAAGGCAAGAGCAAAGTGATTCAGGGGGATGGGGAGAAATGTTGAAACCAACAGCTCAGGCCCTGAACAAGCAATCAACATTTAGAAGTCATTGTGCACCATCAAGTTGTGAAAATGAGAGGGAGCATGATGTGTGCACAGCCCTGAACAGAGCTTGGAAAAGAGCCCTAATGACTTGACAGAGAGCATTACTTTAATGAAACCACTGCAGCTCTGAAGAATGCCTCACGAAGACATGTCCATGCTGTATTCTTCTGTCACCACTGTTGGCCAGAGTGCCAAGTTGATAATTAATGAAGCAGCAACTCTTGCCTAATGGCATAAACACTTGGTTACTCTTTTGAATAAAATGTGAGTTTGATTGACTCAGATCCACTATTTGCAATCTCATAAAACCATAGCCATGGACAATAATTGATTTACTCTCCTCTCCAGTTGGCATTGCTGTACATTGAGAAACAGTTCAGCACATAAGTGCCTTGGATCGGATATGCCGTATTCATTCACTATGAATTACTAACAAGACGCAGAAGTCTCTCTTTAAAGCTTTGGTGTGAAATGCTGTGTTCTTCTACATTTCCTTTTGCTTGTTTAAACACAGCTAGGATCGCCAGTATGAAGCGTTTTCATAATTCAGCTTTGACATCCAAAATCATGGCCAATTCCAATTCTGGAGCTCACACCTCAGTGAAAAAAAAAAGCCTTCAATTCAGCAAATAGAATTTCACATTCATAGATTACTTGAAAAGTTTCTTCGAAATCTTTGAAACCCTTTGTTATTTTAGTCAGAATTATCATGGGATAAACTCATATCAATTTGGTGCAACATGTCTTTGAAACTGTACTAATATGAGCATTTCCATCACACAGAATATGGAAATAATCTAAGACACTCTTTCCTTTACACATGCTCTCTAAAATGTACATTCATTTTTACCTAAGTGCCCACTGACAGAATGTATGGTCAGCTGCTGCTAAATTGTTCAGAACCAGCCTAGTCCCATGCTGATCCAAGGGCGAGGAATACAATAGTGGAGGATCCATGTTAGTTAGTTTTAAAAAGAGTCAAATAACGGCTGACTTTTCAAGTGTTATGAACAGCCAACTGTTTGGAAGATGATTGGTTTATAGTTCAGAATTGCTGATGACTCAGCAGTTGTTTGGAGATTCTTTCCTGATTGACTGGGAATTTCTGTGTTTGAATGGCATCTGCACCAGAACCTGAAGATGGTGGCACACCCCACTGAAGGAACGATCTGAATAAACAACAGTTTTGCGGCGAAGCAGAAAGCAAAACCCCCTCAGTCCCTGCAGTCTTTGGTGCAATAGGAAATCTTGCTGGCAACTTAGACTAACCAAACAACACCTTCTCCATTCTATTATAAAGAGCCCCACAATGACAAACTAGTTCCTCACTGGGCCCTGCGAGACCTCAAATGTGACCTCCAAGGCCCCACAAGGCCTCCAACTTGTCCTCCAAGGCCCCACAAGGTTCCAAAAGAAGTTGGATGTGACCTCTGAGGCCCTGCCAGGCCTCTGACATGACTTTCAGATATTTGTGAGGACCTGGAAGTCACATCAGAGGCCCTGTGGTGTGGGTGCCTGGGCCCCTAGGACCCTCTGGAATTGGCGCCAGTGTATCCAACAAAGCTATACTCAGAATAGATCCATTGAAATCCATGGACTTAAGTTCATGGATTTCAATTGGTTTACCCTGAGTATGACTCAAATTCAATAACAGGCAGGACTGTGGATATACCTTTGAATCTATCGAGGCTGGCATGCTGCATTTGGAAAAGACAATGTAAGTTTTAGGAATCAAGACTATTTGGAAAGCAAGGCCAAAGTCCTCGCTATGCAAAACTACTGTAAAGTTTCTGAGAGCTTTCTCCAAGCTCTGAGACTGAAGTGGTTTTTATAAACAAACTTGAAGGAAACATAACAGAATTATGCCTGCAAATCAGGAACAATTTATTTATGATCTTTCAAACTTCAATATATTAACTTCTTTTCAAAGCACAGAATAAACCTATCTAAATGTCTTCTTTACTTTTGCGTTAAGGACTAAAGAGATGTGACTTTGTCATCAAAGCAGCGTGTGATGTTGAAGTGAAATTAAATTTATACTTTCAAATGCCAAGACAATAGGAAAGAGTTTCAAAAACAACTTCAACCTTGCTCATTCTCCCCCCACCCCTACCTCTTTCCAAAGCGCCGGTGATGGCATCTTCTTAGAAACGTGATAAAATGAAAAGTAGATATCCTGTGCCCCATATGCCTTAACTTTTCATCATTATGACAATACATGTACTGACTTTCTTATTTTGTTTTCTTTATGTCAAAGATGCACACTGACTTCTTGCCATCACAAAGAGACCACAAAATATTAATAATAAATACAATAAAAATCCACACCTGTTTAAATTAAGCAAAAATGTGAAAAGAATCCTAATATTCTTTTATGTCTTATGATTTGGGACACCCTTATACACCTTTTAAGGGTCTAACGAAGAATCCCTTGGAGTCAGTGTAAAAATTGCCACGGCCTCACTTCAGATCCACTTGATCCACTTGTGATTCAGTGAAACACCGAATTCCCAGGTCACAAACTGAACTGAAGGCAAAGCATCCAAGCAGGGGCATAGGAAGGGGGGTTTAGGGGGTGCAGTTCGCCCCAGGTGTCATCCCTGAGGGGGTGACAAAATGGCATACTGCCAGGGGTGCCACTTACCGTGGGGCCTAGCCTGCACCACGCCTGACCCACACATCTCTTTTGGGAGTGATATAGTGGCTTGGGGCCCCACGCTGCCCGAAAAGGCAGCGTGGGGCTTACGTCCACCAGGCGGACTCCGTGGGCAGGTTGCTGCGGCGCCCCCCTGGGCGGATCGCCCTGCCCCCGCCTCTCCGGGTGCTGGAGCAGCTAGCTACACCCCTACTTCCAAGCAATCCTTTCATTCACATTTGTTGCTGCAACACACACATTTCATGTTAGCAAGACGAGCTACGTTTCATATGGAGAACTGGGGATGGATGAATCTATTGCTTTAGTTTATCTTTCCCATCTTAAATTCACACACCCACCCCACACATTTCCATAGCAAAGGTAGATCAAAGGTAGGCATAAGGCAGATAACTGGATGACCTGCAGTAGATTTCCGAGCATTTCTGGATTCCAGTGTTTCAACAATCATAACAAACTGCCCCCCCCCTTTCTAAAGTAGATTGCTAAAGATAAGAAATATAGGGGACAGAGACAACCAAGAATGGATTCATGAGTTCAGTTCTGGTATTAAAAACAAAACAAAACAAAACACCCTAACATGTAACATGGTTCTTAGAAAGACCTCTGTCAGCTGTTTGCAGTCAGTGTGAACAATATTGAACTAAATGGTGGTCTGACTGTTCTGAAACTAATTCCCTAGTGAAATAGAAGCAATGAGCTAGAATGGTAAAATGAAGATTGGTGGGTTGTTGTTGTTTTAAATCACTAATTACATATTCAGTAAATATCCATGGCCGTATATAGGCCGTATGTAGCAGCATTTGTAATCAGTGTGAAGGGAACATGCACAAGAAAGTTATTCTGCAGTTCATACACACTGTCTGCTCTGGAGACGGTATGCCTTAAATCTAATTTGCAGCAGGCCCTTTCCAAGCAGCAACAGAATGGGGACACTGTTAAAAAATAATCAATAGCACATCTATAGCGGCATTATTATTTTTTCATGTGAAAACTGTAAATTGTTTCTACTTAACAAGCAAATATATACCCCATCCCTGGTCTCCAGGTCACAAAAGAGGGCTATACTGTCACCATCACTGATTTTTGAAAAGTGTGACATGTATTTAGTTGTCAGCTCCTATCAGCAGTATTCACGAATCAACATTGCATCAGCAGCAAAGCACACCATTTTGTGCTCTTTTTGAAGATAATTAGAGTTCCCTTTTGTTGCAGATAAGATGTAAAACAGCTATAACTGCTAGTGAATGTGATTAAACTAACCTCTATAGAACCCCATTATTCTAGACAGATTCCTTCAGATGCATAATTTCCCCATTTTAAGAAAACATAATGCATGCATATAAAATTCAAATTGTCGAGACACCTCGAACAAAAATTAGTTTCTCTATTAAGGCATTCTTAGTAGCTGGTTAACATGTAAAACTCTTAAAGTGTATTTTAAAATAATCATGAAATAATAGTGCATGTCAGTGAAGGTAAACATTTTATCGTGAGAGGTTTACTCAGGCAAGTGTTTGATAAGAAAGTTTTACTTGCAGAACTTCTAGGAGGGAATTTATGAGGGTGCGCCGCAGGCAAACAGGACTTGGGTTGAACTCCTCCAGCACATTATGTAGAGTAATTCCATAAAGCCCTATGGGGCAACTCTTGTACTGATGTATGGGGAACATTTAGCAATAACATACACTAGTCTTAGTCCCATTGCTGTTCTTTGAATTGCATAATATGACTAGTACATTTACGAGCACAATTCAAAGTGTTGGTGCTGACCTTTAAAGCCCTAAATGGCCTCCACCCCCATTGTTCTGCCCGGACACTGTGGTCCAACACCGAGGGCCTTCTGGTGGTTCCCTCGTTGTGAGAAGCCAAGCTGCAGGGAACCAGGCAGAGGGCCTTCTCGGTAGTGGCACCTGCCCTGTGGAATGCCCTCCCATCAGATGTCAAAGAGATAAACAACTACTTGACATTTGGAAGATATCTGAAGGCAGCCCTGTTTGGGGAGGCTTTTAATCTTTAATCGATTATTTTATTATTCTGTTGGAAGCCGCCCAGAGTGGCTGGGGAAACCCAGCCAGATGGCGGGGTATAAATAAATTATTATTATTATTATTATTATTATTATTATTATTATTATTATTATTAGGTAATTTTAGACTTTGAGCTAATGGTCTTACAGGGCTCCTCTGTAGATAGCCACATTAACATTTTTCTAACTGCTTCTACATATCTGATATCTTAGAGCAACAGTTTGCCACCCTTGAGGTTTTTAAAAAAGAAATACTCTGAGCCTACTCAGTTTTGCGTTTTAAATTCACTCAAATTGAGGCAAATAGTACCTATGCCTCGTGCAATGAAGCATTAATCACTCCCTGGATACACCCAGTCAATCCCTCATGGCTAACTTTAAGAAGTCAAGGTAGGCAGGGGGTCAAGGGAGCACATGATCGGCTGCACTTGCCACAACTTCAGCCCACAATAATTGAAACTACTGTAATCCAGTACAGAAGGGAGAAACAGTCCTCTGGAAACCTGCACTGGACTTGACTCTAACTGTAGCTCCAACTGTGTTGGAAAGGTTTTCAAATCGCTGAAAGAGAGAGATTCCATACTTTACTATTACGCCTCTCTTTTCACACCCACACCCAGAATTGTAAAGCCCTTACTGCAGGGTAGAAGCATATTAATATGGAGGCTGATCCCCAGAGCCACAGCTACGGGGAGAGCTAGCCAGGTTTTTTGCCCTGGGTGAAGCCTCCAGAGGCATGCCATTGAGGCTCCCAACCTGTGTTTGTGTAAGCAAATGCACATAGGGAGGGGGGTGCCAAACTGGGTCTTTGACCCAGCTGAAATAAAGCCTAGTTTTGCCCCAGAGATATTGAAGTAGTTGATTAATTCTTATGCAACCAGAGCCGGCTCTACGTAGACCCCCGGTGGCGCAGGGCACCATGGCGCCGGTCCGCCAGGAGGACGCCGCGAGCTGCGCCCGCCCGCTGGCCGGCCGGTCCGCCGGTCCGCTGCACAGCTGCGCGCGGCGCCCACCTGCCCACCGCGCTGGGAAACGGGGCGGGAGGGCGCCGGAGAGATCGTGCTGTGCCTGCCCGCCCACCCGCCGCACAGCAGCGCCACACCCACCCGTCCACCGTGCTGGGAAATGGGGCGGAAGGGCGCCAGAGAGATCGCGCTGTGCCTGCCCGCCAGCCGGCGCACAGCAGCGCCACACCCACCCGCCCACCGCGCTGGGAAATGGGGCGGAAGGGCGCCGGAGAGATCGCGCTGTGCCTGCCCGCCGCCGGCGCACAGCAGCGCCACACCCACCCGCCCCACCGCGCTGGGAAATGGGGCGGAAGGGCGCCAGAGAGATCGCGCTGTGCCTGCCCGCCAGCCGGCGCACAGCAGCGCCACACCCACCCGCCCACCGCGCTGGGAAATGGGGCGGAAGGGCGCCGGAGAGATCGCGCTGTGCCTGCCCGCCGGCCGGCGCACAGCAGCGCCACACCCACCCGCCCACCGCGCTGGGAAATGGGGCGGAAGGGCGCCGGAGAGATCCGGCGCACCATGGCGCCAGGGGCGCTTAAGACGGCCCTGTATGCAACAACAACAGCAACAAACAGCCAACAACATATGTTACTAGCAAACCAATTTGATATACAGGTACTGAGGGAATAGTGGAATAAAAAATTAGAGATCTCAGTTTCAACCACACAGTGGGAAACTGTTTTAACCGCTACAACCAGGCC